>NC_042630.1:2855254-2963972 GCF_901001135.1 Rhinatrema bivittatum
TTACCCTTTGGGACCTCCGACTTAATATCGCCATGATATTAAGTCGGAGGGTGTACAGTTTTTACTGCTTTTCTGTGCACTTTCCCGGTGCTGGCAGGAACTAGCGCCTACCTTTGGGTCGGCGCTAATTTCTGAAAGTAAAATGTGCGGCTTGGCTGCACATTTTATTTTCTGTATCGCACGGGAATACCCAATAGGGTCATCAACATGCATTTGCATGTTGAGGGCTCTATTAGGTTCGGCAGGTTGGACGCGCGGTTTCCTCCCCTTACTGAATAAGGGGTAAGGGAAAACGCGCGTCCGAGGGTGGGTTAACAGTGCGCTGCGTCGGAGCACACTGTACTGTATCGGCCTGAAAGTGAGGTTTCTTTAAAGGATAAGGCAGAAGAACAAGGGACATAGGAAAATCTCCAAGGAGAGGACGTGATAGAGGGCAGAAGCACAAGAGCTGCTGCATTTAATAAAGGGCAGACAGGGAAATTATTCCAAACCACAGAATGCAATAGAAGAAAAAATACTTTGAATTGTCTGTGTGCGAATGCCAGAAATCCAGAAACTAAGACTGGAAAATTAGAAGTACAGCACTGAAAGATCTGGTGAAAGAAGCCCATCCAGGGGTACAAAGAAGATGGACAGGATAAGCATCGTCAAATTGGCAGAGCTGTTTAGCAATTGTAAACCTAACTTAGCATAATCAGTGAGGACGGGATGTTTAGGGAAACAGCTGCAGCAGCACTTAACTTTAAAAAGGAGACTGTGATAAATGAGAAAATTATAAAAAACTAAAAGGAACGGTTACAAAGTTTAAAAGTTAGCATACGGAGCCCCGACTACATAAGAACTAAGGCTGCTAACCTGGGTCCATCAGGCCCAGCATCCTGAGTCCATCAGTGGCCAATCCAGGTCACAGGTACCTGGCAAGTACCCAAACAATAAATACATCTCAAGCTAGTATTGCTTATTAATTAATAGCAGTTTATGGATTTCTCTTCTAGGAACTTATCCAAACCTTTTTTAAACCCAGGGACAGTAACTGCTGTAACCACATCCTCTGGCAATGAATTCCTAAGCTTAACTGTGCGTTGAGTGATAAAGAATTTAGTTCGATTTGTTTTACATCAGCTACTTGCTAACTTCATGGAGTGTCCCCTACTCCTTCTGTTATCTGAGAGAGTAAACATTTATTTATTTTAGATTTACATTAACCCGTTCTAGACCTCTCATGATTTTAAACACCTCTATCATATCCCCCCTCAGCCGTCTCTTCTCCAAGCTGAAAAGTCCTAACCTCTTTAGTCTTTCCTCATAGGGGAGTTGTTCCATTCCCCTTATCATTTTGGTAGCCCTTCTCTGTACCTTCTCCATCGCAATTATATCTTTTTTTAGATGCGGCAACCAGAATAGTACACAGTATTCAAGGTGCGGTCTCACCATGGAGCGATACAGAGGCATTATGACATTTTCCATTTTATTCACCATTCCCTTTCTAATAATTCCCAGCATTCTGTTTGCTTTTTTGACTGCCGCAGCACACTGAACCGACGATTTCAATGTGTTATCCACTATGACGCCTAGATCTCTTTCTTGGGTTGTAGCACCTAATATGGAACCCAACATTGTGTAATTATAGCAAGGGTTATTTTTCCCTATATGCAATACCTTGCACTTGTCCACATTAAATTTCATCTGCCATTTGGATGCCCAATCTTCCAGTCTCACAAGGTCCTCCTGCAATTTATCACAGTCTACTTGTGATTTAACTACTCTGAATAATTTTGTATCATGTGCAAATTTGATAACCTCACTCGTCGTATTCCTTTCCAGATCATTTATAAATATATTGAAAAGCACCGGTCCAAGTACAGATCCCTGAGGCACTCCACTGTTTACCCTTTTCCACTGAGAAAATTGCCCATTTAATCCTACTCTCTGTTTCCTGTCTTTTAACCAGTTTGCAATCCACGAAAGGACATCGCCTCCTATCCCATGACTTTTTAGTTTTCTTAGAAGCCTCTCATGAGGGACTTTGTCAAACGCCTTCTGAAAATCCAAATACACTACATCTACCGGTTCACCTTTATCCCACATGTTTATTAACCCTTCAAAAAAGTCATGGGATAGGAAGCTCTCTGAACTATCTAGCATTCCGCTATCAGTTCTCGGGGCTATGGGGGTCCTCGGAGTTGTTGTTTGTCTTCCCAGCGTTCCTTCCGATCTTTGTGGATATACCAGATGGTGGGCTGGGAATTATAGGCACACCGGGACTAAGGGATGTCTCTTCGGCCAAGGCGGTAGCATCTGCTCCTCACCTAATCCGCCAGGGGTTCCTCCTTCTGGCTTCACATTAGTAGGCCTTGCGAACAACTCTTCAATCTGGGGTTGCCTTCCATCAGACATCGGGGTTGAAGTAATATTCTCTCGTATCTTCGCCTTTTTCTTGGTGTGAGGCATATTTGTAATCCAAGATTTCCACAATAAGGAAAAGGAAAATAGATAATAGAGATTCAACCTCAGAGCCAAAGTGTTTGCTTGCAGTTATGCAGCGGCCATCTTGGCTGTGAATATCAGGGTTATTACGCTGTTTACAGTTTCCAGTGCACTTGCAGGGATAGGGTCTAGTGGGTGGGTAGCGGCTTCATTTTAGTGATGATTTGGTTAACTTTGAGTTTAGATACTGGGTGGAATGATTTCCATTTCACATCACCAAGTTTTTCTTCAGGCTCATTTGTTGGTAGCAGGGGAGCATTGTGATTTAAATGTATTGACATTGTTTAACAATGAATTAGCATATTCATTGCATGAGTTTTTTGTAAAGTTGTTGTATTTGAGATGGAGAAGGATGTTGATTAGGTTTTTCAGTTTCAAAGAGTAGTTTTGAATTAAGTATTACTCCATGAATCTGTTTTGTGCAGTAATCTTTATCTTTTTTTGCTTTATTCATTTGTTCACAGGATTTTGTTGCTAGGGATTTGTATTTTTCTGGGAATTCCGAAGATTGGCGTTTCCTCCATTGCTTTTCGGATTCTCTCAGGGTCTGTTTGGTGGGTCTTAGTTCTTCAGTATACCATGGTTTCTTTTGTTTGCTTGGGTTGTCTTCATTTTGGAATGTTTTAGTCTGGATTGGGCGTAGGGTATCTGCTATTTCATTGATGATTTTATCCCAGGAGTCAAAACACGAGGAGGCATTATCGTGATCGAACTCAGTTATTTTATTTTGAATAGTTTCGTTAAGTGTTTCCGGTTCTATCTTTTTCCTGTAAGTAAAGGATTGAGTGTTATGTGAGTCTGTTGTTGGGTGGTGAGGAGAGTTACTTCTGCCTTTATTAGCTGGTGATCAGACCAGGGCAATATTTTGTGAGAAGAATTTATTACGCAGTTATTTTGACTGGCGAAAATTAGGTCAGGATGTGCCCTGCTTTATGGGTGGGGTTGGATACAAATTCAGAGCAACCCATGGCTTCCATAGTGTCTAGAAAGATTTTGCAGGCCTCAGATTTAGGTTTGCTGCTACATGTAGGTTGACGTCTTCTACGATTAGAGTTGATTCTGGAGCCGGAAATGATTTAGTGAAGATTTTGATTAGATCTGAGCAGTCTTTTTGGAGCATTCCTGGTGGGATATAGATCAAACCAATATTTAGGAGTGGAGATTTTAGTATAGCAATCTCATTGGGTGGGTTTATTTCTACTGTATAGAGTTTAAGATTAAGTTCTTTTTTGCAAATTATTACGACACCCCCCCCCCCTCACAAACACCTTTCCAATTGTGTCTGGGGAAGTGAGAGATGTCATAGGTTGGGATATGAATTTGGTTTAGGATGACATTATCTCCGACTTTCAGCCAAGTTTATGCAGAATATAGTGGGATTTAGCTCCTCTGGTAGGTCAAGCGATGCACCAGGATCTATTTGATGCATCGCCCACCTGGCGGAGGCCAATTACTAGTACACGCAGGAGGTCGCTCATTAACCTGATATCAGTTTATTTGGGTTCTCCACAAGGCTCTGCAATCAGCGGGAGTTGGAGTAGCAGGTTACTCATCTCACTCCTTCCATATAGGGGCCACAATCACAGCGGCAAGCCTAGGATTGAAGGACAAGGAGATAATGGCAGTAGGCAGATGGCACTCGGGAAGGTTTAGCCGTTACATAAGACCACTCGAGTAGTTTACCGACTGTATATAGCATAACTCATTTTACCTGCCTTTTATCTGTCGATAGATCAGGGACTGCGAATGCGCGTCGCATGGATTATAGGGCACTCTTATGTGCGTTGGGCACATAGGAGGGCCCTCGATCGGCCGAAGGGAGAACACCTTGGCATGGCGGCGCATCGGGTATCATTGCTGTGGAAAGGTATCTCGGGGATGAGGTGGGACCAGTTGATGCCGACGGTCATGGAACTAATAAAAGTCTACCCCCCCCCATCAGCTATAATCATACATCTGGGGGGGTAATGACCCTCCCATCACTAAGAGCATCGAACTCGCCCAAAAAATACAGAGAGATTTGGTGTGACACTTTTCAATATGTTCCCCTCAGTCGGGTACTCGTCTGGTCCTACGTTACTCCCCGTAGGATCTGGAGAGCTGAGCATTCACATCATACTATCGAGAAAGTTAGAAGAAAAAATTAATAAATGGATTGCACAATTCTTGCCCACTACTAATGGTTTATGTATTAAGCATGAGTTACTGGATGAAAACTCAGGTTTATTCAGGCAGTATGGTAACAGACCTCTCTGATATAGGGTGGTATATTTTCAATTCGGTTATACAAGATGGACTTGAGGCTATCTTACTGCTAATATCTTACTGCTAATGACCGCAGCCTAATACGTGGGTGGGGGGTTTCCCGGTAAGCAGTTTCGCTACCCAGGAACCGCGGCGTGGTGACCAGCCAAGTGACATCCCCGCATATAGGTTACGTAGGGCATGGCCTGGGGGGACAGCGGCCCCCCGGAGCACTGAAGCAGGTGGCCCTGACTGGGCCAGCAGCCCAACAGGTCCGACACAGACCCCCAGCACTTCGACAGCCAAGAGGGTGAGGGAGCACTGAAGTGCTAGACCAAACGACCTGAACTTTTACGGTCGGGTCATCAGCAATGACTCTGTGGCTTCCATGGCCAGGTGGTCCAGAGGTAGCTGCCCGGCTTCTGCGGCGGGGGGGGGGGGGGGGGGCGGTGCACAAGCCTCAGTGGAATTATGAGCTTAGCACTGGGTTGCAGGGGGAAGCGCTGGTCACCAAGAGCTAATTCAGTAGTTAAGCTAATGAAGTTATACAAAGTTGTATTATGGTGCTATTGTTGCTTGTTGCTGTATTGTATTTATTGACTGTTATTGTATTTATATGGGCTGCTGCCATTTATTTATCAATTCAATAAAACTTATCGCATGTTAAGCTGCGTGAGCCTTTGTAATCGGGGGGGGGGGGGGGGGGGTATGTAAGAGGATAGACGTAGCCTTTCAACTGCCCACATTGAGTAATGCGGAATACAGTGGGATGTAGCTCCTCTAGTAGGTCGTTTATCAGTAGGATTAGTTTTATAGCAATTGTGCATTTAGTGATGGGAGAGTGAATATTAGGCTGGAGGAATTGTTACTTACCTTGGGATAGATCTGGTAAAATCTATGGTTTCCTTGTGCAGTGACTGCTTCAATAAGGAGCACTGGCTCCACTGCGTGAGGTGCTTGGATTGGGCTTCATTCAGAATTTGTACGCTTTAGGTGCCACTTCAGGGGCGCACGACGGGGCGGGCTCCTTTGTCGCATGCCTGATGACACACACGCCCTTGGCTTGGCAGCCGCTCTCTTCGGGCTGTTGGCGGTGGTGGTGGACATGCGCTAGGCGGTGGGCAGGCAGAGGGAGGGTCCGAAGGACTGGTGCCAGCACCCACCTGCGCGAATTCCTTTCTCTGCGGTGGTGGTGGCGGTGGGGGGGCAGCGCCTTCGGTTGTCTCCTTGCGCTCCTTCCCGGTACCGGTGGCTGCGGCGGGTGGCCTGTTCCTCTCTCTGGGGCACTATTAACCAGGTAGACTTGGGAAAGCCCACGCTTATCTCTGGTTTTGAGCAGGGATCCTGCCAGATACTTGTGACCTGGATTGACCACGGTGAAGGTCAGGATCCAGGCCTGATGCACTTTTCACCTGTCCCAGGATGGCAGTTCTCACTTCAGAGGAGGAAGATTTTGAGTGCAGATTGTTCTCGTGACTCTTTTTTAGCACAAAAAGAGGAATCGTTTGACATTTCCTGGTTCCTTTGCCCCCGTGAAGTGCTGCAGTGCATTCCTGAGCAGAGCATTCAGCAGAGAGGGTGTTCAGGACCTGAGAAAAGCAGGTAAAACAGGCCAGCTGCTTCTATATCTTAAAAACCAAAACCAAATCCAAATAAGGAGGCTTTCCACCCTGTCTCAGAGCTTTGCAATAATGTGTGACAAGGCCGCCCCCTCTCATCCTCTATCTCCAAAGAAGGACAAATTGCTCTTATGCTGTCATAGCAAATGCACTGATCATCTAAGCTTATTAACAGCATCTGATTTACTTTTCTACCACAACCTGGTAAGCTGCTTATGAGTGAGCGAGATACCATTGAAGTCTACGGAGGTGAATGATGTGGTTAGGAGGGTGATACCATTGAGGTCTATGGAGGAGAATGAAGTGATTAGGAGGGTGATACCATTGAAGTCTATGGAGGTGAATGATGTGGTTAGGAGGGAGATACCATTGAAGTCTATGGAGGTGAATGATGTGGTTAGGAGGGAGATACCATTGAGGTCTATGGAGGAGAATGAAGTGATTAGGAGGGTGATACCATTGAAGTCTATGGAGGTGAATGATGTGGTTAGGAGGGAGATACCATTGAAGTCTATGGAGGTGAATAATATGGTTAGGAGGGAGATACCATTGAGTCTATGGAGGAGAATGAGTGTTAGGAGGGTGATACCATTGAAGTCTATGGAGGTGAATGATGTGGTTAGGAGGGAGATACCATTGAAGTCTATGGAGGTGAATGATGTGGTTAGGAGGGTGATACCATTGAAGTCTATGGAGGTGAATGATGTGGTTAGGAGAGTGATACCATTGAAGACTATGGAGGTGAATGATGTGGTTAGGAGGGAGATATCATTGAAGTCTATGGAGGTGAATAATATGGTTAGGAGGAGATACCATTGACGTCTATGGAGGTTAATGATGTGGATAGGAGGGGGATACCATTGAAGTCTATGGAGGTAAAGATGTGGTTAGGAGGGTGATACCATTGAAGTCTATGGAGGTGAATGATGTGGTTAGGAGAGTGATACCATTGAAGTCTATGGAGGTGAATGATGTGGTTAGGAGGGTGATACCATTGAAGTCTATGGAGGTGAATGATGTGGTTAGGAGGGAGATATCATTGAAGTCTATGGAGGTGAATAATATGGTTAGGAGGAGAGAGATACCATTGAGTCTATGGAGGTTAATGATGTGGATAGGAGGGGATACCATTGAAGTCTATGGAGGGGAATGATGTGGTTAGGAGAGAGATACCATTGAAGTCTATGGAGGAGAATGATGTGGTTAGGATGGTGATACCATTGAAGTCTATGGGGGTTAATGATGTGATTAGGAGGGAGAAACCATTGAAGTCTATGGAGGAGAATGATGTGATTAGGAGGGAGATACCATTGAAGTCTATGGAGGAGAATGATGTGATTAGGAGGGAGATACCATTGAAGTCTATGGAGGTGAATGATGTGGTTAGGAGGGAGATACCATTGAAGTCTATGGAGGAGAATGATGTGATTAGGAGGGAGATACCATTGAAGTCTATGGAGGAGAAGGTTGTGGTTAGGAGGGAGATACCATTGAAGTCTATGGAGGTGAATGATGTGGTTAGTAGGAGGAGATACCATTGAAGTCTATGGAGGTGAATGATGATGTGATTAGGAGGGAGATACCATTGAAGTCTATGGAGGGGAATGATGTGGTTAGGAGGGAGATACCACTGACGTCTATGGAGGGGAATGATGTGGTTAGGAGGGAGATACCATTGAAGTCTATGGAGGTGAATGATGTGGTTAGGATGGTGATACCATTGAAGTCTATGGGGGTGAATGATGTGGTTAGGAGGGTGATACCATTGAAGTCTATGGAGGTGAATGATGTGGTTAGGAGGGAGATACCATTAAAGTCTATGGAGGTGAATGATGTGGTTAGGAGGGAGATACCATTGAAGTCTATGAAGGGGAATGATGTGGTTAGGAGGGAGATACCATTGAAGTCTATGGAGGTGAATGATGTGGTTAGGATGGTGATACCATTGAAGTCTATGGGGGTGAATGATGTGGTTAGGAGGGTGATACCATTGAAGTCTATGGAGGTGAATGATGTGGTTAGGAGGGAGATACCATTAAAGTCTATGGAGGTGAATGATGTGGTTAGGAGGGAGATACCATTGAAGTCTATGAAGGGGAATGATGTGGTTAGGAGGGAGATACCATTGAAGTCTATGAAGGGGAATGATGTGGTTAGGAGGGAGATACCATTGAAGTCTATGAAGGGGAATGATGTGGTTAGGAGGGAGATACCATTGAGGTCTATGGAGGTGAATGATGTGGTTAGGAGGATGATACCATTGAAGTCTACGGAGGGGAATGATGTGATTAGGAGGGAGATACCATTGAAGTCTATGGAGGTGAATGATATTTATTTATTTATTTATTTAAGTCTTTTCTATACCGTCGTTTAGTAGTTTCCGTCACAACGGTTTACAAATAGGCACAAACAAATAATGATGCTGAAACGTTACTTTACACAAGTGCCATATCGGTCCGGTACATAGTTTTTAACATAAGATAAATGTAGTGTGATAAGATACTGTACAGTTTTTGGTTTTTCGGAGTTAAAAGCAATGCTAATTTTATCAGTGTCACTTTGCCTTCTAGTGATGGATGATCAGACAAAGTAATAAAAATAAAAAAATACAGCTACACGTGTCTTGCGTTTGTTCCTATCTCGCACTTTACCGGCTTCACTATTCACCTACTCTTTGATAGGCCTTCTTAAATAACTAGGTTTTTAGGTTAGGAGGGGGATATGATTGAAGTCTATGGAGGTGAATGACGTGGTTAGGAGGGAGATACATTGAAGTCTTTGGAGGTGAATGATGTGGTTAGGAGGGAGATACCATTGAAGTCTATGGAGGTGAATGATGTGGTTAGGAGGGTGATACCATTGAAGTCTATGGAGGTGAATGATGTGATTAGGAGGGTGATACCATTGAAGTCTATGGAGGTGAATGACGTGGTTAGGAGGGAGATACCATTGAAGTCTATGGAGGTGAATGATGTGGTTAGGAGGGAGATACCATTGAAGTCTATGTAGGTGAATGACGTGGTTAGGAGGGAGATACCATTGAAGTCTATGGAGGGGAATGATGTGATTAGGAGGGGGGATATGATTGAAGTCTATGGAGGTGAATGATGTGGTGAGGAGGGAGATGCGGTTGAAGTCTGTGGAGGGGAGTGACATGGTGAGGAGGGAGATGCTATTGAAGTCTGTGGAGGGGAGTGACATGGTGAGGAGGGAGATGCTATTGAAGTATGTGAAGGGGAGTGACGTGGTGAGGAGGGAGTTGCGGTTGAAGTATGTGGAGGGGAGTGACATGGTGAGGAGGGAGATGCTATTGAAGTCTGTGGAGGGGAGTGACATGGTGAGGAGGGAGATGCTATTGAAGACTGTGGAGGGGAGTGACAAGGTGAGGAGGGAGATGTTATTGAAGTCTTTGGAGGGGAGTGACATGGTGAGGAGGGTAGATGCTATTGAAGACTCTGGAGGGGAGTGACAGGGTGAGGAGGGAGATGTTATTGAAGTCTTTGGAGGGGAGTGACATGGTGAGGAGGTAGATGCTATTGAAGACTCTGGAGGGGAGGAGAGTGAGGAGGAGGGGAGATGCTATTGAAGTCAGTGGAGGGGAGTGACATGGTGAGGAGGGAGATGCTATTGAAGTCTGTGGGGGGGAGTGACATGGTGAGGAGGGAGATGCTATTAAAGTCTGTGGAGGGGAGTGACATGTGGGAGGTGACAGTATTGCTAAGTGATAACAAGTTCTTACCTATGATTTTCCTGAAACAAAATTCCCAGCCACAATTTCCCACTTCCTTTCTACCCAACATCTGAACCTTCCAGAGATGGCCTCAAGGTCCCAAGTATTCACCAGAGCTAATGGCGTAAATAAAGAAACACAGAAACATAGGAAGGAGGTGTAGAAGGGTGTGAACATCTCTAGAAAAGACTACATTTTTATCTGAAAAGTATTTAGATGCCGCTACCTAATCCTGTTGAAAAACGAGTAGAGTGGATGATCTGCATTCCATAGCATCCTCCCCGCCCCTCACGAGGTTTCCATATACATTATCTGACAGTAAGTCAGTGGGTGCACCCAGGAAGGACCTCGCACTGCTTCTATATTCATTATCTGACAGTAAGTCAGTGGGTGCACCCAGGAAGGACCTCGCACTGCTTCTATATTCATTATCTGACAGTAAGTCAGTGGGTGAACCCAGGAAGGACCTCGCACTGCTTCTTCTCCAGAACATGGCTCTTCTGCTAGTTTTTACCTTCTCCCTTCTTTCTGTGGTGGTCCATGGCCAACAGATTGAGCTGCGCTTCTCCGAAGCACTGGACACGAATGGAAATGTGCTACTGAGCTGGGGATTTGATAAGACCACAGAGCAAATACGTTTTCAACTGCAGGTCAAAACCACAGGTTGGGTCGGTTTTGGCCTGAGCCCTGACGGAGGGATGACAGGGGCAGACATTGTCATCGGAGGGGTCTTCCCCAACCAAAGCTACTATTTTGCGGTAAGTAGAAGTAGCGGCTTGTGAGCAATCATTTGGTACGTCAAACTTTTATAGTGGAGAATCCTCTTTCCTCTTCATCCCCAACCTCTTATCTGCTCCTCACCCATCCCTCTCTCCTCCACAAAAAAAGGTTTTTCAGTTGCAAGGAGTTGCTGAGAAATTTAAAACAAGTAATATTTCTTTCCTGATTGCAAGGCTCACACAGGGAGTGTGTGAGCCCTTAGCACTGTGGCATAGTTGACACAGCCTTGAGGTTGAGCCCCCAAGGTCTACGCTGGCAGCTGACGAATGCGCCCTCTAGCGGGACAGTCTGGAGCTTCATCTTTACCACCCATCTCCTCTGCACGTTGAGCTCTTGGGTTCTGGCAGCTGGCAGGACTTGGCGGGGTCCCTGTGGTAGAGGTGGTAGTCAGCATCCAGAGACACACCAGAGACAGAGTCAGATGACAACCAAAGATGGGGCAGGCAGCGAGCAAGGATAGTCAGGTCTAAGCAAGGGTTCAGGTGCAGGTGACAGGCAATCGGAGTCAGTTCAGGCAAGAGCTCAAGATCCAGAAGAGGAAATGGTGAAGGATAAAACGAGGAAGCAGGAAGCAGACACTGAGGAGAAGTAGCACACACTGCAGGACACAGGAGACCCTTTCCTGAGGCGTCTTTTGCTCCTCAGAGGGACCCTTTTATGGTGATGATGTCATTGGGGAGCACAAAAGCAACCTTCCCGCCATGGGCCCCTCAATATGTGGCACAACTAGGAGGAGTGGCACTGGAGCAGGGGGTCCTGCCTCACCACGCTCAGTGGCACTGGAGAGAGCAGGGCATCCCAGCCACAGGAGTGTGTTCCTGGCTATGGGGTGAGTCCCGTGGCTCATGGGGGCCTTCCTGCGAGCCACAATTAACACTGATAGTGTGGTGACTACATAAATCAAAACTCCCAGGGGAGGTTGGAGGCAAAAATGAGACTTGAATGAAAAAAAAAAAGCTTAATACAGGCACAGAGGATCCTCAGAGGTGGAGGAGTGAGGGGTAAAGCCTGGGATAAGCACAGAGGATCCTCAGAGGTGGGGGAGTGAGGGGGTAAAGCCTGGGATAAGCACAGAGGATCCTCAGAGGTGAGGGAGTGAGGGGTAAAGCTTGGGATAAGCACAGAGGATCCTCAGAGGTGGGGGAGTGAGGGGTAAAGCCTGGGATAAGCACAGAGGATCCTCAGAGGTGGGGGAGTCAGGGATAAAGCCTGGGACAGGCACAGAGGGTCTTCAGAGGTGGGAGAGTGAGGGGTAAAGCCTGGGATAAGCACAGAGGATCCTCAGAGGTGGGGAGTGAGGGGTAAAGCCTGGGACAAGCACGGAGGATCCTCAGAGGTGGGGGAGTGAGGGGTAAAGCCTGGGATAAGCACAGAGGATCCTCAGAGGTGGAGGAGTGAGGGGTAAAGCCTGGGATAAGCACAGAGGATCCTCAGAGGGGGGGAGTGAGGGGTAAAGCCTGGGATGGGCACAGAGGATCCTCAGAGGTGGGGGAGTGAGGGGTAAAGCCTGGGATAAGCACAGAGGATCCTCAGAGGTGGGGGAGTGAGGGGTAAAGCCTGGGATAAGCACAGAGGATCCTCAGAGGTGGGGAGTGAGGGGTAAAGCCTGGGATAAGCAGAGGATCCTCAGAGGTGGGGGAGTGAGGGGTAAAGCCTGGGATAAGCACAGAGATCCTCAGAGGTGGGGGAGTGAGGGGAAAAGCCTGGGATAAGCACGGAGGATCCTCAGAGGTGGGGAGTGAGGGGTAAAGCCTGGGATAAGCAAGAGGATCCTCAGAGGTGGGGGAGTGAGGGTAAAGCCTGGGATAAGCACAGAGGATCCTCAGAGGTGGGGAGTGAGGGTAAAGCCGGAAGCACGGAGGATCCTCAGAGGTGGGGGAGTGAGGGGTAAAGCCTGGGATAAGCACGGAGGATCCTCAGAGGTGGGGGAGTGAGGGGTAAAGCCTGGGATAAGCACAGAAGATCCTCAGAGGTGGGGGAGTGAGGGGAAAAGCCTGGGATAAGCACGGAGGATCCTCAGAGGTGGGGGAGTGAGGGGTAAAGCCTGGGATAAGCACGGAGGATCCTCAGAGGTGGGGGGGGAGGGGTAAAGCCTGGGATAAGCACGGAGGATCCTCAGAGGTGGGGGAGTGAGGGGTAAAGCCTGGGATAAGCACGGAGGATCCTCAGAGGTGGGGGAGTGAGGGGTAAAGCCTGGGATAAGCACGGAGGATCCTCAGAGGTGGGGGAGTGAGGGGTAAAGCCTGGGATAAGCACGGAGGATCCTCAGAGGGGGGGGGGGGGGGGGTAAAGCCTGGGATAAGCACGGAGGATCCTCAGAGGTGGGGGAGTGAGGGGTAAAGCCTGGGATAAGCACAGAGGATCCTTAGCTGTGAGGGAGTGAGGGGTAAAGCCTGGGATAAGCACAGAGGATCCTCAGAGCTGGGGGAGTGAGGGGTAAAGCCTGGGATGGTCAGAGGATTCTTGGCGATGGGGGAGAATCTTCCTCCACACATTTCCCTGTGTAACCGCTTACAACCTGGAGCTTTCACTAAAATTAAAATTCACTAAAAGAATGGGAAAAGGAGGAGAAACCCTGTTAACAGACAATAGGGGTGTGCATTCGTTTTGACCGCATATGTAAAACGCAACTTTTTTTTTTTTTTAACTTAAAAAAGTGATGAGGCGAAAACGATCGGATTTCCAACTTATTCAACATAGCTATGTTGAATAAGTTGTAAATCGCGATCGTTGATCCTAAATAAAAATTTAAACTCCTCACCCTCCTTAATCCCCCCCCCCCCAAGACTTACCAAAACTCCCGGGGAGTCAGGACGCCATTCCTGTATTCCTTTGCGAGGAGCACGTGACGTCGGCGTCACGTTGGAGTGACGCCGACGTCACGTGATTCCCCGCGCGTTCGCTCCGGGACCCTCGTTGTGTCCAACGAGGGTCCCAGCTTGGGGGGGGGCCAAAAGTTCCGGTTGAGTCCAACGAGGGTCCCGGAGCGAACCCGCGGGGAATCACGTGACACCGACGTCACGTGCTCCTCGCAAAGGAGTTCAGAAATGGCGTCCTGACTCCCCGCTGGACCACCAGGGAGTTTTGGTAAGTCTTGGGGGGGATTAAGGAGGGTGAGGGGTTTAAATTTTTATTTAGGGAACTGGTGAACGTATGGACAGACCCTCAACTTATGGGATTCTCCATATGTCCATATTGACTGAAATTGACCCCCCCCTTTCGACTTATGGACTTATGAACATAAAGTTTTTGTCTGCACATCCCTAACAGACAATAATCCGCAGTTCTCCCAACAGATCCATTTTGCATCGGCACCGGGTCCATCAGACTGGGACGGTGTTGCCGATGTGCTCCTCTCTGCTCCTCTTGAAGATGGGGGGGGGGGGGGGGGGGATAGCCCTGGCACTTCATCCAGATCGACCCTTACAGGAGTTTTCCAACGCTGCTATTTTGAAAACCACAAGACACGCGTGAAAATTGGGGTCTGCGTGTAGCTTTGATTGTGTGGAAACGCGGCGTCCTCTGGTGTTGCTATTCTAAATCCTACCAAAGTGGTGCGCAGAAGTCTTTTACTGGAGTAGATTTCCTCTGCTGTGCGTGATCGTAAGCACCGTAAAAGTGTAGAAACGGGTGGTGGGGGGTCTGCGGCAGTGGGGATGCCGTCTTCACGAGCTGCAGATGGACTGGGCAAACTGGTAGGCTCCTTGGTAAGTGGTTATTTTACTGCCACGCTCATGCTGCAAAATTCCCGGCTTATGCGTGTAAAAGCCAACTTACGGGAGGTAAAAGCACCAAATTTAACACGACTAAAATGTTCTTGCATATCCTTTCAAAATCAACATATAAATACGCAGGTATATCACTTGCGCACACTTATCTGGCTAAGTAGCACCTCTCCTGCTACTTAGAAAGACAAATCTGAAGTTTTCCGGATAAGCTGTGGCAATTATCTGCCTAAATTCCCATTTATCCAGCTACGTAGCAGCGCCTGAAAAGCACTACTTGTCCGTCTAAGTAGCACTTTTTGTACTTATCCAGTTATGAGCTGCTACGTAGCCGGAGAAATCGGCATTCATGCAGATAAATCCGAGCTTGCGCGGCTTGTGGCTTTTACATACGCAAGCATTCTGGTTCCGCGCCCCTATTATCACATGAGCAGTGTTTGAAAGTTATCCTCCATGTGATGGGGTCAGGGGGAGGATGAACCTCCGAGGCCCCAGGTGTCAGCTGAAAGGTCTCTGCGGCTGTAATCTCGGTTCTTGAGTCTTTCTCAGATGGGACACTCGGAGTGGATATTATCCCATAAGAAAGCAATGAGTGTGATGTTGTGTCGATGGTATCAGCTGGCAGCAAGCACATCTCCCTCACTTGAAGAACATGATCAAAACAAAGTTCAAATCCACTCTTCTGTGGATGTGTCCCTTGGTATTTACTCCTGGGTTGTCCTCCCTTCTAGGGCATGAAATACAAGGCACCTAGCAGGAGCTTGGGGGTTGGGGGTGTCTGTCTCCCTTTCCAGAAGAATCACCTGAGGCCACCGCTGATCTGCGTAAAACGGCAATCTTTTCCGTCCTGGTTATCCCATAACGAGGACTCTGGGGAGTTGTTCGGGGTGCCTGCTTGACAGGAATGAACCTCACTCCTAAGCCAGGATAAGTTCAGGCTCTGATCTGATGCAGGCAGGAGCCTCACAGGGGGTGCTCCTTACAGTCTGTAGGGCAGATTAGACCGACTGTATCGCTCTTTTCAGCCGCCTTTCAGCCTCCTGTGCAGATCCCCCCATGCCACGCTGTTTCAGTGTCAATCATTCATCAGAAAGCTGTAGCAAAAACAGTGCCCGCGATAAAAAAGAGGTCATGGATAATTTCCCTGCTCCCGTAGAGACCAATATGAATCTTTGCTATTTATTCCACTGTAAGAGGGGGCACTGGGGAGGGGGGCGTTTTACATACACAAGTCAGAGGTACGAACAGTAAAGTAGACATCAGTGAAGCTTTTCTGTCGTTTGGAACGATGGAAGGTAAAAGAGGAGTTGATTTGTACAATGTACAATGTCCTGAGGACAATCAAGCTCTGTTCCCATCCTTCACATGTCCTCGACTGGCAGTGAGAAACGTTCAGTCCTCTGGCTGGAATCCTGACATTTATTCATTCTTTTAAACCATTTATATTGCACTGTTCCTTAAATTCAGCTAAAATGAAAGAGAATAACACAGCGTATAAAACATCACATAAATGACAAGGTAAAGAAAATGTAAAACCCACCATGCACAAAAATAATAATGGGAAAAGCAAGGTAAGAAAGGCCCTAGTCTTCCTCAGTTGGGTGTACTCTGCAGTTTCTCAAGAGAAGCACAGGATGTGACTTATCATCACTGCTATGGGGACAGAGAACGAGAGAGAGAAGGTAAGGAAGAATTATGGGCTCGCATCTATTTTCAGGACTATCATGGGATAGGGAATTCAGCTCCCGTCAGAGACACCCTGCAGAACTACCAGCTACTGTCGCTGACAGAGAATGGAACCTTCACCACCATGGGGTTCAGCCGGGCCTTCGCAATCTGTGACCCCAACGACATGAACATCACAGTAAGTGGATGGCTGCAAGGTTTATTAATGATACTGCAGATGGATACGTTGAATGGGGAATGGATGGATATTATGGACGGACGCATAGATAATGGATTGATATAGTGGACAGATGGATTGGTGAATAATGAGCGAAGAATGAGAGGATAAATAATAGACATATGATGGTTGGATGATTTGTGAGTATGAGTGATGAATGAATGGATTAATGGATGCAATGCATGGAAAATAGATGGATGGATGTATGGATAGATAAATAATGGATAGAAAGGACAGATGAATGAGGTGCTGGTATGAAAAATGGATGGATTGATGAATACGATTAATGGGGATTGATTGGTTATGATGGATGGATGGAGAAATACAAATGAGTGATGGATAGAGGTATTGATAGATATGATGAATGTAGAATGGGTAGTATGATGGATGGATGGATGGATATGATGAATGAAGAATGAGTGGATAGGATGGATGGTAGGGTATGACTGAGGACTAGAGGGATTGATGGATACATTGGGTGAGGAATGAATGGATAGAATGAAAGAAGTAATAGATATGAGGAGAATGGGTAGTCTGATGGATTGATAGATAATGGATTGATATAATGAATAGATGGAAATAATGAAGATGGGATGAGTGCTTATGATGGATGATTAATGAGTGGACTGACTGATGGAAATGATGAATGAGTGGATAGGATGGATGGAAGGGTATGACTGAGGACACATTGATGGATACATTGGATGAGGAATGAATGGATAGGATGAAAGAAGTAATAGATATGATGGGAATGGGGTAGTATGATGGATGGATGGATTGATAGATAATGGATTGATATAATGAATAGATGGATACAATGAAGATGGAATGAGTGGTTATGATGGATGATTAATGAGTGGACTGACTGATGGAAATGATGAATGAGTGGATAGGATGGATGGAAGGGTATGACTGAGGATTAGAGGAATTTTGGATACCATGGATGAGGCATCAGTGGGTGGAGAGGTTGATGGCTTTGATGAATTGGGACTAGATGAATCTGATGGATGAAGGAATATGTGTTGGGAAGTGATAGCTGGGTATGATGATGGTGATGGAGGGATAGATTATTATTGATTATTAGGTGTTGGCTATGCTAGAGCTGGATGATAAGTGAGGCTTTACAGGGATAGGGTTTTGATGAATTTAACCACTTCTTTTGATTTCTCAAAAAGCACAACATTTTGGGAGAAAAGTGTGTAAACTTTTTACAGAATCTTTTGACAGTTTATAAACCCTGAACATCTGTTTATAAGAATCTGCCGAGGCATTTTACTTTTCTTAAACTAATGCCACTTTCGGACCTGACTCCCTGACATCCCTGCTAAACGTTTGTTGAGCTATAAAAGTGACGAGCAACTGATCCCAAGAAGTTTACGTTTCTCACTCAACGTGTCTTTCTTCCCTCAGGTGGGGACGTTCCGGGTCATTGCTGCGTATGGGTTAGATGACACTATTCAGTATCTGGGGATAACGATTTCACCCAATCCATCAACCTTCTGCAAGAAATCCCTTCATCTGGTTTGTCTACCCCAATTATTCCACGTCTTCCGATGTGAAAATGAACAATGTGAGTCCTGCATGTTAGGATCCCCTAACATTACGTGGAAACATGGGGAGTGGGGGTGAAATTATGGGCTATAAGATTAGGGGCCTATTTTTCAATCCATTGTAAAATGGTGAAGCAAAGCTATTTTCCAGAGGATGTACTAAATTAAGGTATGTGAGCACCAAATTTTAATAAATCTGCATTTTCATGTTCCTAATGGCAGACATTACCCATGACACTAATGCACGTTCCTGGCTGCGGGAACATGTGTAGGCTTAGAAACTTAAAGAGGTAGGTATCCCTGCACTGACATCTCCTATAGCACTAAATCCCCCCTTCCCCAAAAAAAGATCCCTCCTCATACTCATCAGCGCCCAATTCCAGATTCTCCTCATACCCAGGGGATGTCTGAGGATCAGGTAGGAATTATTTTCACTGTTGCAGAATTGGCTAAATATGCACAGGGCTTTTTCACCTTCCTCTGGATTGCTCCATACAGAGAGCTGTGAGGTCAAGTGATTCACATATGGTGACAGTGAGATGGTGGGAGTGGTGGGATTGGGAGATAGGTCTGCAGGTGTCACAGCCAAAAGTGGCTTTACACTGAAAGTCACACAGGTGGTAGGCATGGTATTGGGAGCTGGGTCTGCAGGTTTAAGAGCTGAGTGGTTACATGCTCTGAGTGACTCAGTTGGTGGGAGCGGTGGGACTGGAAGCTGGGTCTGCAGGTTTAAGAGCTCTGAGTGGTTACTGCTCTGAGTGACTCAGTTGGTGGGAGCGGTGGGACTGGGAGCTGGGTCTGCAGGTTTAAGAGCTCTGAGTGGTTACATGCTCTGAGTGACTCAGTTGGTGGGAGCGGTGGGACTGGGAGCTGGGTCTGCAGGTTTTAAGAGCTCTGAATGGTTACATGCTCTGAGTGACTCAGTTGGTGGGAGCGGTGGGACTGGGAGCTGGGTCTGCAGGTTTAAGAGCTCTGAGTGGTTACATGCTCTGAGTGACTCAGTTGGTGGGAGCGCTGGGACTGGGAGCTGGGTCTCCAGGTTTAAGAGCTCTGAGTGGTTACATGCTCTGAGTGACTCAGTTGGTGGGAGCGGTGGGACTGGAAGCTGGGTCTGCAGGTTTAAGAGCTCTGAGTGGTTACATGCTCTGAGTGACTCAGTTGGTGGGAGCGGTGGGACTGGGAGCTGGGTCTGCAGGTTTAAGAGCTCTGAGTGGTTACATGCTCTGAGTGACTCAGTTGGTGGAAGCGGTGGGACTGGGAGCTGGGTCTGCAGGTTTAAGAGCTCTGAGTGGTTACATGCTCTGAGTGACTCAGTTGGTGGGAGCGGTGGGACTGGAGCTGGGTCTGCAGGTTTAAGAGCTCTGAGTGGTTACATGCTCTGAGTGACTCAGTTGGTGGGAGCGGTGGGACTGGGAGCTGGGTCTCCAGGTTTAAGAGCTCTGAGTGGTTACATGCTCTGAGTGACTCAGTTGGTGGGAGCGGTGGGACTGGAAGCTGGGTCTGCAGGTTTAAGAGCTCTGAGTGGTTACATGCTCTGAGTGACTCAGTTGGTGGGAGCGGTGGGATTGGGAGCTGGGTTTGCAGGTTTAAGAGCTCTGAGTGGTTACATGCTCTGAGTGACTCAGTTGGTGGGAGCGGTGGGATTGGGAGCTGGGTCTGCAGGTTTAAGAGCTCTGAGTGGTTACATGCTCTGAGTGACTCATTTGGTGGAAGCCGTGGGACTGGGAGCTGGGTCTGCAGGTTTAAGAGCTCTGAGTGGTTACATGCTCTGAGTGACTCAGTTGGTGGGAGCGGTGGGACTGGGAGCTGGGTCTGCAGGTTTAAGAGCTCTGAGTGGTTACATGCTCTGAGTGACTCAGTTGGTGGGAGCGGTGGGACTGGGAGCTGGGTCTCCAGGTTTAAGAGCTCTGAGTGGTTACATGCTCTGAGTGACTCAGTTGGTGGGAGCGGTGGGATTGGGAGCTGGGTTTGCAGGTTTAAGAGCTCTGAGTGGTTACATGCTCTGAGTGACTCAGTTGGTGGAAGCCGTGGGACTGGGAGCTGGGTCTGCAGGTTTAAGAGCTCTGAGTGGTTACATGCTCTGAGTGACTCAGTTGGTGGGAGCGGTGGGATTGGGAGCTGGGTTTGCAGGTTTAAGAGCTCTGAGTGGTTACATGCTCTGAGTGACTCAGTTGGTGGAGCGGTGGAGCTGGGTCTCCAGGTTTAAGAGCTCTGAGTGGTTACATGCTCTGAGTGACTCAGTTGGTGGGAGCGGTGGGATTGGGAGCTGGGTTGCAGGTTTAAGAGCTCTGAGTGGTTACATGCTCTGAGTGACTCAGTTGGTGGAAGCCGTGGGACTGGGAGCTGGGTCTGCAGGTTTAAGAGCTCTGAGTGGTTACATGCTCTGAGTGACTCAGTTGGTGGGAGCGGTGGGGGATTGGGAGCTGGGTTTGCAGGTTTAAGAGCTCTGAGTGGTTACATGCTCTGAGTGACTCAGTTGGTGGGAGCGGTGGGACTGGGAGCTGGGTCTGCAGGTTTAAGAGCTCTGAGTGGTTACATGCTCTGAGTGACTCAGTTGGTGGAAGCCGTGGGACTGGGAGCTGGGTCTGCAGGTTTAAGAGCTCTGAGTGGTTACATGCTCTGAGTGACTCAGTTGGTGGGAGCGGTGGGATTGGGAGCTGGGTTTGCAGGTTTAAGAGCTCTGAGTGGTTACATGCTCTGAGTGACTCAGTTGGTGGGAGCGGTGGGACTGGGAGCTGGGTCTGCAGGTTTCAGAGCTCTGAGTGGTTACATGCTCTGAGTGACTCAGTTGGTGGAAGCCGTGGGACTGGGAGCTGGGTCTGCAGGTTTAAGAGCTCTGAGTGGTTACATGCTCTGAGTGACTCAGTTGGTGGGAGTGGTGGGACTGGGAGCTGGGTTTGCAGGTGTTACGGCTCTGAGTGCAGAAGGTCACACAGTCAGATGGCAGTCGTGAGATTGGAAGAGGAGTCTGCAGGTCTCATAGCTCCGAGTTACTCTTTGCTGGAGGTCATTTTGAATTTGAATTTATTAAAATTTGTTTTCAACTTCATCACAATAACAAATAGTTTGAGGCGGATTACAATATAAAATAAAAAACATAAGAAGTAAAAAAGAAATATACAAACACAAACTGACAAAAGCCTGCAACGATGCAAGATGATGGCAACAGGTCTGGGAGAAAACTAAATCACTCTGCTCTGCATTGTCAGAAATCTAAAAAGTACTAGGTCTTCAGCTCTTGGCTCAAGGCCTGATTATTAAATAGATAAGTCTCAGTTCCTTCCTTTTTGAAGGAACTGTGACAATCAATGATCTTGGTTTGGTCCGACAACGAGTTCCAAACAGAGGCCCAGGGAAGGGAAAAGCTCAATCTTTCCTAATCTCCAGATGAGCCACCTTTATAGATGGTACTTCCAGTAACATTTATTCTCTGATCTAAGAGGACCAAGAGGGTCTGTAGACCCACAGTACTGTGTCCCATCTTTTGCTCATTCAAATTCTGACCTGAAGAAGAAAGCTTTAGCTCTCAAAATCTAAACAAGAATTGTATTGTTAGCCCAATAAAAAGGTGGCACCTGATATTTTTTTTGTTAACCTTTATTTCTATCCATGCTGAAGGTCACCCACAATGAGCGTGGTGTCAGAAGTGGGATTGGAAGTTGCTTCTGCAATTGTCACAGCTGTGATGAGTGACTTCATGCTGAAGGTCCACACAATGAGAGTTGGTGTCAGAAGTGGGATTGGAAGTTGCTCTGCAATTGTCACAGCTGTGATGAGTGACTTCATGCTGAAGGTCACACAATGAGCGTTGGTTGTCAGAAGTGGGATTGGAAGTTGCTTCTGCAATTGTCACAGCTGTGATGAGTGACTTCATGCTGAAGGTTACACAGTGAGAGATGGTGGCAGTGGTAGGACTGGGAGCTGGGTCTGAAGTTTTCAGAGCTCTGAGTTACTCCATGCTGAAAGTCACAGATAGAGTTGGTATCAGGAGTGAGATCTGAGTAACTTACTAAGACTCAGTGGTTGGAGGGTGGGGAGGGAAGTATCAAAATCCTTTACTGTGCTCCCCCCTCTCATTGGCAATTGCTTACTTACCAAACATATATCCAGGCAATCAGTAACACCGAGATCTCCATCCTCCACTTATTGTGCCTCTTTCTTTTGCTTTTCATAGTTTACGGTTAACAAGGTAGGCACCACGTATGGCTGCGCATTCCTCCGTCTGCCAAATGTGACTGAGAAACATCATATCTACAAGGTAACCTGCCTTTATGCTATGACGGCACTGCCAGAGGTACCTGATGGGAAAGAAATGGGTGTGATTTACCTTGCCACACCAGCACTGGCCTCGTTATCTCTTTACAGGAGACCTGCCCTGTTCTCAGGCTGGGAGTGGCAGATGAAGTGTGAAAGGAGACCTGCCCTGTTCTCAGGCTGGGAGTGGCGGATGCAGTATGAAAGGAGACCAGCCCTGTTCTCAGGCTGGGAGTGGCGGATGCAGTGTGAAAGGAGACCTGCCCTGTTCTCAGGCTGGGAGTGGCGGATGCAGTGTGAAAGGAGACCTGCCCTGTTCTCGGGCTGGGAGTGGCGGATGCAGTGTGAAAGGAGTCTTGCCCTGTTCTCGGGCTGGGAGTGGTGGATGCAGTGTGAAAGGAGACCTGCCCTGTTCTCAGGCTGGGAGTGGTGGATGCAGTGTGTAAGGAGACCTGCCCTGTTCTCAGGCTGGGAGTGGTGGATGCAGTGTGTAAGGAGACCTGCCCTGTTCTCGGGCTGGGAGTGGCGGATGCAGTGTGAAAGGAGACCTGCCCTGTTCTCGGGCTGGGAGTGGTGGATGCAGTGTGAAAGGAGTCTTGCCCTGTTCTCGGGCTGGGAGTGGCGGATGCAGTGTGAAAGGAGACCTGCCCTGTTCTCGGGCTGGGAGTGGCGGATGCAGTGTGAAAGGAGACCTGCCCTGTTCTCGGGCTGGGAGTGGCGGATGCAGTGTGAAAGGAGACCTGCCCTGTTCTCGGGCTGGGAGTGGTGGATGCAGTGTGAAAGGAGACCTGCCCTGTTCTCGGGCTGGGAGTGGCGGAATGCAGTGTGAAAGGAGACCTGCCCTGTTCTCGGGGCTGGGAGTGGTGGATGCAGTGTTAAAGGAGACCTGCCCTGTTCTCAGGCTGGGAGTCATGGATGCAGTATTAAAGGAGACCTGCCCTGTTCTCGGGCTGGGAGTGGTGGATGCAGTGTGAAAGGAGACCTGCCCTGTTCTCGGGCTGGGAGTGGTGGATGCAGTGTTAAAGGAGACCTGCCCTGTTCTCAGGCTGGGTAGTGGCGATGCAGTGTGAAAGGAGACCTGCCCTGTTCTCGGGCTGGAAATGGTGGATGCAGTGTGAAAGGAGACCTGCCCTGTTCTCAGGCTGGGAGTGGTGGATGCAGTGTGAAAGGAGCCCTGCCCTGTTCTCAGGCTGGGAGTGGTGGATGCAGTGTGAAAGGAGACCTGCCCTGTTCTCAGGCTGGGAGTGGTGGATGCAGTGTGAAAGGAGCCCTGCCCTGTTCTCGGGCTGGGAGTGGTGGATGAGCTGCTGTTCTATGTACTTCACGTGTCCCCCTTCCGTCGTGTTTCTCACTGGGATGCAGCAGCGCCCTGACTGATTTGTGCTCCCTGTCTCTCGCTCTTTCTCGTTACAGTTTGAGCCAGTCATACAAGCTGGCAATGAGATGTTGGTTCATCACATCCTGCTCTATGCCTGCCCCAGTGATGTCAGTCTCTCTTCGGCTCCAGGCGAGTGTTACATCCCAAATTCTGCCTTCTTTCAGTGCTGGCAGATTCTGGCTGCCTGGGCCATAGGCGGGAAGGTGAGTTGTCAGTGCCACCCCCTAAAGAAAGTGAGGTTGACATTTTATTTATTTATTTGATTTGTATTCCACCTTCCAGACTCTTCCAAGCGCATTGCATTTGGGTACTGCAGGTATAGAATAAACATAGAACTATAGGAAGAAACAGCTGCTGCGAGCGGTGCCACCCTGCACAGCACAGACAGAGGTACAAACGCAGGGCTGTGTAAGAGAGCTGGTCAGGGCCTTGCACTGTGAGCAGAATGAAAGCAAACGTATCGGGCACCATTCCTGGCCTGGGGGAGCCGCAGCCAGTCAGCTCTTTGGGATATGCACAACGAATGTCCATGCACTGCTTGCATCACCTGAAAATGTATCTCATGCATATTCAATGCGCATATCCTAAAACCTCCGACTGGACAGGTCTGAGACCCCCCCCCCAAACCCCAAGTAACTTTCAGGCACATAGCAGCCCCCTCCCGAGATTTCAATAATTAAACTCAACCATCGTTATGATGCCAGCACAAACCCCTCCCAGAACAACCCTGTAAAAATACAGAGCAAGAGAATAGAAATCAAAGAAACAAATACAGAACCTAGAAAGAGAAATGCGCAGAATAAAACTGGATTCTTCTTTGCTCTGCTTCCCGTTCCAGTTCCCCCACCCCCCTCCCTGCAGACGAGTGTGGAGTGGGTGAACAGGAGCAGAGTAGGGGGCAGACTTGCAGTTTCTGCTCCTGAATTTGGGAGCTCTCTCTGCTCCAGGCTCGCCCCCTCCTCTCCTGTTCCTGGCAGGCTGCCTGGGAGGGGACGGATTGGGCAGGAAGGAGAGGGCTCCTCTCTGCTGTCTGAGAGTTCGGGCACTGGACAGTAGAAGCATCAAAACCATGCCCTGTGTATCCAGGTAACAGGAGGGGCAGGTAAAAGCCGCTCCGACTCTCACCTACTCATGGTGCTGCCGTCGTCCCTCACTATCCAGGAGTCCCCTATCCTTCATTGTCCACGAGGAAAAGGTGCAACCTATGTCAACTGGGGTAACCTGCACCGAGCGGCAGATAGTACCCTAAGATAAGTAAATAAATAAATCAAACAACTTGCTGGTCAGACTGGATGGACCACGCAGGGCTTTTTCTGCTGACATTTACTGTTTTACTATGATGAATTCATGATTCCTCATCCGTTCCATGATCCCTCTCTCACCTGTTTCCTCCATTATCCCTCATAAAGAGCTGGGTAGATTAGGGAGAGATGAGAGCTGGCGGGAGAGACTGGATCATGAACGGATGAGAGATAATGGAAAGACAGACAGATAGTGCGTGCATTGTGTCTATTACCACTATAGGTACTTGAAGGATGAGAAGTAGGTGAGCGGCTGCAGTGCAACACAACATCACCTGGATCTTCTAATCCTGTCCATTTATCAGAAAGCTATACCAATAAAGCTTCACAAATTCAAATGGTTTGTGACGTCTCTCCATGGGGTTGGGTTGGTGGCAAAAGTGAGTACTTGCACTTAGGGATGATGACTAATGCCTCTCACCTCTTCCCCCTCTCCTGCGATTAAGGGGCTCCAGTTTCCGGACAACACGGGCCTGTCCCTCGGAGCTCCCGGTGATGCCGTCTATGGCAAGCTCGAGGTGCACTACAACAACCCCAGTAAGTGACCAAGGATGGGGCAAAAGAGCTAGGAAGGGGAGAAGGAAAGAGATGGCTGCGTAAGCAAACTGCAGGCGTTACGATCAATTGCTGGAAAACCCCACAGTGCATCCTCTCCATCCTCCAATCCACACAGAGCTACTTGTGTTTTTCTCTAAATTATCTGACACTGGTAAGGAAAATCATGCAGAGAGGAGAGGTCGTAATAGTTGGGTGCAAAGAGCACAGAACTCAGAAGCAAGGAGCGCGCAATCAATCATTCAGACATCACCATTGTAATATATTTAGGACACAGCCGAAGAAATGCTGCGATGGATCGTCATAACGCCCATAAACCGCGTGGTCACAAGCGATTAAACGTGGGTCATATGTAGTCATGGTCCATGGTCCAGGGTCTGCTCGTTTTTTAGTATTTTCAGTTTTGGAAGGTTACCCAGAGTCCCCTTTGAAACATGACGTGGTGTCAGCAGTGATTTTACTCGTCACGGGGTTGCCTGCTTGATGTCTGTGAAAGGGAAGTAACCTTCTAATTTTTTATTTACAAAACTGAAATTACTAAAAAACGAGCAGACTTTACCATGGGCCTATGATTAAATACGACCCACGTTTAATCGCTTGTGACTACGCGGTTTATGGGCGTTACAAAGCGGGGAGTAGCTGGCTTGTTACGGCGGTTACTACCCCAAACCAAATGTGCCTGATACTTCACTTTCGATGCATATCCAGCATAGCTCCCTGCTTCAATGGCAGGGGAGAAAGACTGATACTTCATGCATATCCAGCATAGCTCTCTGCTTCAACGGCAGGGGAGAAGAAACACAACCAATAAGGGCTGAATAACATAGTCTGGGTAAAACAAATAAGCATGGATGTAGCTTGCTTATTGCGGTGGTTACTACCCCTACTACCCCTAACTAATCAAGCTAGATATTTCACTTGGATGCAGCTCCATCACTGCTCTCTACATTAATGGTGGGGGTGGAAGGGAAATAGAACCAAGAGCTAAGAGAAACAGATAAGTATGAGAGAAAAAATGTGTGAAGCTTGCTGGGCAGACTGGATGGGCCATTTGGTCTTCTTCTGCCGTCATTTCTATGTTTCTATGTTACGACGATCCATCGCAGCATTTCTTCAGCTGTGTCCTAAATATATTACAATGGTGATGTCTGAATGATTGATTTCTTAGTTAAATGCTCCTCCTTGCTTTTGATTTGTAAGGAAAAACCAACAGGTTTCTCCTATGGATTTCTATAGACTTGACCTGTTTCACCATCAGTTCAATCTAATTTACACAGAATTTGTTAGCAGCATAATTTATGAATATGTGGCAGTGCCGGGAGCGGGTGATTTATTCTTAGTATAAAGTTATATGGTGCAACGTGTATATGGGGGGGACAGCGAGAAGAGCAGACATTTTATCTATAATGTAAAGCTGTTTAGTATTACTCATGTAAGGGGTTCAGTGAGGGAGTGAGCATTTTATACTTAATATAGAGTTATATTTTATTTTTATTTATTTATTTATTTGTATTTTTCTATACCGGCATTCACGGAGTTCGTATCATGTCGGTTTACATAAAACAAGGGGTGAGAAATACATTATAACGTAAATAACTAATAACATAAGAGTATACATTAAAAAGTAAAACAAGTGCATGGAAGAAAAAAGTTACAATAAAACGGGGGTCATTCTAACTGGGATTAGAGTTAGAGGAAAGATAAAAAGTTTAACGAGAAGTAAAACATTGTAATGATTGGTAGATAGAGACTGTTTCAGTTTAATGGGAAATGTTCAGTAATACTGCATTTGATGGTAGTGAATCTTTAAGGGTCCGGAAATGCTTTCATGAACAGCCATGTTTTCAGTCTTTTCCTGAAGGTTTGAAGACATGGTTCCTGTCTTAGTTCTAGGGGGATGGAGTTCCACAGTGGGGGACCTGCTGTGGAGAAGGCCCGATCTCTCAATGTTATATGTTGGGTGGTATTGTTGTGTGGTACCTGTAGAAATTCTCTATATGCTTCTCTGATGGGTCTGTTGGAGGAGTGTTTTTTAAGAGCTATTTGTAGATGGAGTGGAGCCAGTCCATGAATATTCTTATAGATTGTGGTGAGGGATTTATGAATTATTCTGTAGTGGATTGGTAACCAGTGTAGGTCTTTAAGGACTGGTGTAATGTGATCTCTTCTTCTTTTGTTTGTTAGAATTCTTGCTGCGGTGTTCTGTATCATTTGGAGCGGTTTAGTATGTGATGATGGGATGCCTAGTAGGATGGAGTTGCAGTAATCAATTTTCGCAAATATTATTGCTTGGAGCACTGTTCTATAATCATGGAAGTGAAATAGGGGTTTTATTCTTTTTAATACGTGCAGTTTGTGGAAGCAGTCTTTGGTTGTTTGGTTGATAAACGATTTCAAATTTAGCCTGTTGTCTATGGAGACTCCTAAATCTCTTACTTTTGAGGTTTGCAAGTTGGTTGGTGGATTTGTAGTGATTTTGCAATTATCTGGAGAGATTAGAATGAATTCACTTTTTGATTGGTTTAGGATTAGATTTAAGCTGGATAAGAGCTCGTTAATTTCTTGAAAGCAATTTTCCCAAAGTTCTAGCGCTTTAGTGATGGATTCTTTGATAGGGATCACAATCTGGACGTCGTCGGCAAATATGAAGTGTTTTATGGGATAGCTCGTTTATGGGGCAGCAAGGGAAGTAGCTGAGTATAAAGATATATGGTATAACTCGTGTATGGGGGACAGTGAGAGGAGTGGGAATTTTATCCTTAAGAGCATAAGAAAATGCCATACTGGGTCAGACCAAGGGTCCATCAAGCCCAGCATCCTGTTTCCAACAGTGGCCAATCCAGGCCACAAGAACCTGGCAAGTACCCAAAAACTAAGGGCAGGATTTTAAAAGGGTTATGCGCGCCGGGCCTATTTTAAATAGGCCTTGTGTCACGTGCAAAGCCCCGGGACACGTGTAAGTCCTGGAGCTTGCAAAAAGGGGCAGGGAGGGGGCAGGGCAGGGTGGGGCAGGACGGGGGTGGGGGCGGGGTCAGACTCCCAGCACATTGGCCATATTTTCCGCTCGGCCAGCACATGCAACCTGCTTCAGCCCCAGGGCTGAAGTTTTGGAACAAAACTAAGGAAAAAAAAAAAGGTAGGGGGGAAAGGGCAGGGGAGGTAGGGGAATTTGGGGTGGGGGCGTAGGGGGGTAGGGAGGTTCCCTCCGAGGCCGCTCCAATTTCAGAGTGGGCCTGAGAGGGGAACGGGGAAAGGCAGTGCGGCAGTGCACCCCCTTGCGCGTGCCGACCCAGATTTTATAACATGTGCACGCCTGCCAAGCGGAAAATATGGCCACTGTGCCAGGAGCCTGACCCCGCCCCCGCATACATGTGCACACACAACCTTTTAAAATCTACCCCTAAGTCTATTCCATGTAACCATTGCTAATGGCAGTGGCTATTCTCTAAGTGAACTTAATAGCAGGTAATGGACTTCTCCTCCAAGAACTTATCCAATCCTTTTTTAAACACAGCTATACTAACTGCACTAACCACATCCTCTGGCAACAAATTCCAGAGTTTAATTGTGCGTTGAGTAAAAAAGAACTTTCTCCGATTAGTTTTAAATGTGCCCCATGCTAACTTCATGGAGTGCCCCCTAGTCTTTCTATTATCCGAAAGAGTAAATAACCGAGTCACATCTACCCGTTCTAGACCTCTCATGATTTTAAACACCTCTATCATATCCCCCCTCAGTCGTCTCTTCTCCAAGCTGAAAAGTCCTAACCTCTTTAGTCTTTCCTCATAGGGGAGTTGTTCCATTCCCCTTATCATTTTGGTTGCCCTTCTCTGTACCTTCTCCATTGCAATTATATCTTTTTTGAGATGCGGCGACCAGAATTGTACACAGTATTCAAGGTGCAGTCTTACCATGGAGCGATACAGAGGCATTATGACATTTTCTGTTTTATTAACCCTTCCTTTCCTAATAATTCCCAACATTCTGTTTGCTTTTTTGGCTGCCGCAGCACACTGAGCCGACGATTTCAATGTTTCCTTGGTATAAAGTTGCATGTTGTACGGGGGACAGTGAGAGAAGCTGGTTTTCTATTGCCACTTAATCCTCCCTGTGTGTTACCTTACAGATGGCACATTCACAGACAGCTCTGGGGTTCGACTCTATTACACAAACAATCTGAGGCAGTTTGATGCTGGAGTGCTGGAGGTTGGAGCTCATGTTGTAGATCCGTATGTCTTTATCCCACCCCAGGCCCAATCCTACCATCTCTACGGACTGTGCAAGACAGATAAATTTAGAGACGTGAGTAGCCTTATTCAGGAAAGAGCGGTGCCTGCAGGAGCAGCAGCCCTCACAGAAAACTGAGCCAATGCATTGTTTCCTCTTTGTGTGGCAGGTGAATGGACAGGACGTGGCGGACATGCAGGTGTTTGCATATTTCCTGCACACGCACCTGGCAGGCAGAGCCGTGGAGATCGCACATTTCAGGTGAGCAAACAGGGTAACGTTCCCCAAGGCCCAGCCTCCAGGGGGCGCTGGGAACTCAGGAAGGAGAGCCCAGAGGAATCAGGCTGGATACTCCCATGGCTGCTACTGCTGGATCCTGGGGCTGCCTCAGGGCCAGCTGAGCCTTCCTGAGAAGCTGAGCCGCACAAGCTGCTGCTTTTTATTTCACTACTTTAATCCATTTCTTGACCTGCTTTCGAGAGCTAATACTCTCTTCTTGAGTCAGTGATGGGGTTATAGAGCACGTTTAATTATTATAGTTAGAGGTTTTATACAGCGCTGTTCCCTGTGACAATCAGCAGATCACCCGGTTTTCAGCACTGAGATTCCCCGCCACGTATCACAGCCATAATAAGTGCAGTACGATCCCATACTTTGGGCTATGCCAGGCTGCTGACAAATCAGTCTTTTTGCTATTATTTGTGAGAATGAGAAGCTGTAGAGCTTCTTCTGTTGGTCAGTGCAAGACAAGAGTGGTGGCAGGGAGTCTCCCTGAGCGATTCCTTCCTGGATGGCAATGTTATGCAGGAGAAAGTCTGACAGAGACGGCTCCAACACAATTCTAAGACAGAAGTTTAAATTTCAACAGCAAATCTGTCCACAGTCTCTTTCTTGTGGGGTCAGGCTTGTCTCACCTACTCTTTCCTTCTCGTGGGCCCGCAGCAAATCTGTCCCCATGGCCTCTCTGCTGGCTCCTGCCTGAGGCGTCCGCTTGCAGCTCCTGCATCTTTACCTTGCAGGGGAGGATGAAGGCAGCGTGGATGTTATTATATCCCAGGCTTTCCCTCAGATCCCTTTTTACCGTATCTGGAAGTTGCTGCCAGGATGCCAGATGGATGTAAAGTCAATAAAACATTCAGAGCTGTGCCCGAGGGTGTGGTTTTCACGCGTTTGTTGTTAATGAGTGACTGCAGGGTAAAGATGAGGTCTGTGTTCGCTGTATGGGGAGGAACAGTGGCCTGGATTGGCCTCTGTTGGAAACAGGATGCTGGGCTTGATGGACCCTTGGTTTGACCCAGTATGACATGTTCTTATGTTCTTATGAACTCGATCTGACGTCTCTGCAGGCTTAGGAAGGGCACAGAATCCCCTATAATTATCTGGGAGGGTGGTATCCCCATGTTTATAGCCTGCTGTCATTAACTCCTCTGACCATGTCATAGGGAAATAAAAATGTGGTATAACTTTAGGTCATCATTACATACCAAGAAAAAAACACTCTTCAAAAAAACTCAAACCTCAAGAAAGAGATTTGTATGAGCTTAAAACAAAAAAACATTTCTCAAAGCAATTTAGCAACAGAAGTATAAAGTCAGGAGGTGAGATTCACAAAACCTATTTCTCAACCAATATAAAATGCCCAATTAGCCAACTTAAATAAATCCTAAATTCACGAAGACCTATTTATCAGCCAAATATAATTGATAGGAACATGGTTCGTGGGAAGTCGCCATTAACACGCTCCTCTTCCTGGTTACAATTCTCCCAGAACCTCCTTAGGCACGCACGTATGTGTACATTGTATGGGCCCCATGGCAGGAAACGCTGAGCAGTGCCGTCCAATGATGTCAGCCCGACTGGCTTATTTAAGCCATCTCGCAGCATTACCTCGCCTTGCAGTGCGTGTTGCCTAGAGTTCCTGATTCCTGTGCCTCATCCAGCCTTACCTAGTCCAGCCTCACCTTCCTGCCTTGTCTCATCCAGCCTCACCTTTCTACCTTGCCTAGTCCAGCCTCATCTTCCTGCCGTCTCATCAAGCCTCACCTTCCTACCTTGTCTCATCCAGCCTCACCTTCCTGCCTTGTCTCATCCAGTTCTGCCTCATCCAGCCTTGCCTAGTCCAGCCTCACCTTCCTACCTTGCCTCATCCAGCCTCTCCTTCCTACCTTGTCCAACCTCACCTTCCCACCTTGTCTCATCCAGCCTCACCTTCCTGCCTTGTCTCATCCAGCCTCACCTTCCTACCTTGTCCAACCTCACCTTCCTGCCTTGTCTCATACAGCCTTGCCTTGTCTCATCCAGCCTCACCTTCCTACCTTGTCCAACCTCACCTTCCTACCTTGTCCAACCTCAACTTCCTGCCTTGTCTCATCCAGCCTTGCCTTGTCCAGCCTCACTTTCCTGCCTTGCCTTGTCCAGCCTCACCTTCCTGCCTTGTCTCATCCAGCCTCACCTTCCTGCCTTGTCTCATCCAGCCTTGCCTTGTCCAGCCTCACTTTCCTGCCTTGCCTTGTCCAGCCTCACCTTCCTGCCTTGTCTCATCCAGCCTCACCTTCCTGCCTTGTCCAACCTCACCTTCCTGCCTTGTCTCATCCAGCCTTGCCTTGTCCAGCCTCACCTTCCTGCCTTGCCTTGTCCAGCCTCACCTTCCTGCCTTGTCTCATCCAGCCTCACCTTCCTGCCTTGTCTAGCCTCACCTTCCTGCCTTGTCCAACCTCACCTTCCTGCCTTGTCTCATCCAGCCTTGCCTTGTCCAGCCTCACTTTCCTGCCTTGCCTTGTCCAGCCTCACCTTCCTGCCTTGTCTCATCCAGCCTCACCTTCCTGCCTTGTCTAGCCCACCTTGTCCAGCTTTATCTTATCCATCTTGTCCAGTGTCTTTAGTGTATCTTTGTCCAACCTTGGCCTGACCCCCCAGATCATGACCACTGCTTGGACCTGACCATTCTTGCTAGCTGCCTGTGACTGACTCTATTAGTCTGCTGCCTACCCTGACCCTGGTTTGCTTTATCTTTAGCAACCTAGGGACCCGCCTGCCAGCCACCAGAACCCAAGAGCTCAACCTATGGGGGAGGTGGTTGGTAAAGACAAGCTCCAGACATTCCCGCTACAGGGTGCGTTCACCAGCTGCTGGCGTAGGCCTCATGGGTTCAACCTTGAGGCTGCGTCAACTACTCCGCAGCACAAAGAACTGTTAAGCGCCAAAGACGCTTAAGGCTCTTCTCCACGGACACGAGGATACAATTCCAAATTTGTAGAATCAAATATTCATTTTTTTATTGCATATCCTTAAGCAATATAGGTACCCTTGGGAGGTACAGATGGCCAGATTTCAGCTTATGCAAAGCACTAGCCTCTGCCTCTCTTTGTATGTCAGTAAGTGCTGCTTTTTAGGGGTAAAACATACAATAATCCCTAAATTGCATGAACCTATGGGAGTATCACTTACACAGTTTCGACCCCATGACCCTCCATCACAAGTTTTAGACAGCTCCAGCTGCTGTCCAGATGTCTCCTGTAATTTCTCCAAATTAGGGTCAATCGGGCATTTAAGGTTCCCATGGCCAGAACTGCAAGCAGGTCAAGGCAGCAGAGGATTCTGGGTGAGTCACAGTCTCCATGTTGGTCTCAGACTCAGGCCCACATATCCAGAACTCACACACCCGCTATCTTTACTAATAATATTCTCACTGATTAGCCCACATCCACTAAGACCCATTTGATGTTCCCCTACCGGGGCCCCTTGTGTTGCTTCCTCGGGGGGATATTAACCTAGATAAATTAAGAGGACAGCCCTTATCTGTTGCTCATCAAATAACATGAAGGCCTTCCAGTGCTGATTTGTCTTAGTAACATGCGGCATTTACTTGTCACATCAACCAATGTTAGAAATGTTTTATGCAGCCTGCAGCCCTGGCGTATCCAAGCACACTGACGGCTCTCGCAGAATATATTTTGCCTGCTGATTTCCTGTATTTGTATGTTTTCTCTCTGCCTGTCTTTTCCTTTTTCTCTCCTATCCCTCCCCCCTCCTCCTCCTTCTGCATTCCCTCCCAGGAATGGATCCCAGATAGGATTTCTGGGACGAGACATGACCTTTGACTTCAACCTTCAGGAGTCACGGTACATGGAGAACATCACCACTGTCAGAATGGTGAGAACGGCCACATGGCGGGGTGGGGAAAAGAGAGAAGGGGAATCTCTGCTTCCTGTGCGCCCGAGAGCGACTCAGGGAGCGGGTACACAGTGGGATGGGGACAGGTCTGATAATTAAGGTCTGGCCTTATCTCAAGAGGGGGAGGCAGATGAAAATAAGGTAGATAGAGGATCAGGAAGGATTTGCAAGCATGGATTAGGGTTAAGGGTGAGAGGTTAGGGTTGGTTTATAATTAGGGGTTAGGGTTATACTCAGGGGCGATAGAAGATCAGGAAGGATTTGGAAGCTTGGATTAGGGTTAGGGTTAAGGTTGAGAGGTTACGGTTTGGGTTATAATTAGGGGTTAGGGTTATACTCAGGGGCGATAGAAGATCAGGATGGATTTGGAAGCATGGATTAGGGTTAGGGTTAAGGGTGAGAGGTTACGGTTTGGGTTATAATTAGGGGTTAGGGTTATACTCAGGGGCGATAGAAGATCAGGATGGATTTGGAAGCATGGATTAGGGTTAGGGTTAAGGGTGAGAGGTTAGGGTTGGGTTATAATTAGGGGTTAGGGTTATACTCAGGGGCGATAGAAGATCAGGATGGATTTGGAAGCATGGATTAGGGTTAGGGTTAAGGGTGAGAGGTTAGGGTTGGGTTATAATTAAGGGTTACACGCAAGGATGATGGATGGTTGAGATGGAATTGGGAGAAAGAGTTAATTTTTTATGTTCCATGTTTCAGTTCCAGAGGCCAAGAGAGGGGAAGGAGGGGGTCAGAGTGAGACCGTGAGGATAAGGGCATGGGGATGGCAAAAGCTAGGTGAGGAGCCGTAGAGGGAGCAGGGGTCTGTGGGAGCAAAATCTGAACTCAGATGCAAAACAGGGATATGTGGCACTGGGCACCTTGGCCCTGGGAATCGGGGGAGTGAGGGTGGGATCATAGGGTGTTGGAGAAGCCCATCCTGTCACACAGCCTCCTAGCAGATTCCTGGTCTTCATTATGCTTTCTTCATAGGGCGATACCATCCAGGTGGATTGCACGTACAACACTATGGACCGGACCAGTGTCACCGTGGTAAGTAATGATACTCAAAATGAGCAGAGGAGACAGATCTCCCTCTGCCCTCCTGCTATCCTGCACTCAGCCTGAGGGGGGCAGCAGAGCCAATGTCACATGGTGCTCTGTACAAACAGGGCATGCGGGGCTCAGCACTCAGTAACAGAGCTCTCATTCCTCATCCCTCTCCCCTCCTGCTATCCTGCACTCAGCCTGAGGGGGGCACTGGACCCAGCGTCGCATGGTGCTCTGTACAAACAGGGCATGCGGGTCTCAGCACTCAGTAACAGAGCTCTCATTCCTCATCCCTCTCCCCTCCTGCTATCCTGCACTCAGCCTGAGGGGGGCAGCAGACCCAGCGTCACATGGCGCTCTGTACAAACAGGGCATGCGGGTCTCAGCACTCAGTAACAGAGCTCTCATTCCTCATCCCTCTCCCCTCCTGCTATCCTGCACTCAGCCTGAGGGGGGCAGCAGACCCAGCGTCACATGGCGCTCTGTACAAACAGGGCATGCGGGGCTCAGCACTCAGTAACAGAGCTCTCATTCCTCATCCCTCTCCCCTCCTGCTATCCTGCACTCAGCTTGAGGGGGGCAGCAGACCCAGCGTCACATGGCGCTCTGTACAAACAGGGCATGCGGGTCTCAGCACTCAGTAACAGAGCTCTCATTCCTCATGGCCCCCTCTCCCCTCTTTCCTCCTGCAGGCCTGGCTAATTTTTCATTTTTCTCTGCTTCCGCCAGGGGGGTTTGGGCACCATGCAGGAGATGTGTCTGGGTTTCCTCTACTTCTATCCCAGAAATAACATCAGCAACTGTCTGAGTTCCCCCAACTTAACCTACACAAATCAAGCTCTGAACCTCAGGTGAGTCCTTTCTGGCCTGAGCTGCCTTCACTTGAGGTGAGTCAGGTGGCAGCAGGTCCCTAGGACAGGCTGACCAGGCTGTGAGGAGGTCAGGGGAGGGCAGCAGGAGTGACCCCTTCCTGCCTTTGGTCTGCCCTGTGATGCCAATGGGGGTGGAGGGGGGTGGGGAGGGCGGAGAGGGAAGAGAGGAGGTTAGAAAGGGCTTGTGAGAGTGGGAGAAGGGGGGAGGAGTTTTCACACGTCTCCCTTACAATCTATTCAAAATTCAGCTGCTCAGCTTCTCTTCCTGTAATGTGGCTCCTCCTCTGCAGTCACTGCAGGGGCTGCTGCTCACCTCCCAGTGCATGCACTCTGCAGCTCCTCAGTGCCTCTCCCCCTCCTCTATCTGTGCCCTTCTCTTCCTGTAATGTGGCCTCTCCTCTGCAGTCACTGCAGGGGCTGCTGCTCACCTCCCAGTGCATGCACTCTGCAGCTCCTCAGTGCCTCTCCCCCTCCTCTATCTGTGCCCTTCTCTTCCTGTAATGTGGCTCCTCCTCTGCAGTCACTGCAGGGGCTGCTGCTCACCTCCCAGTTCATGCACTCTGCAGCTCCTCAGTGCCTCTCCCCCTCCTCTATCTGTGCCCTTCTCTTCCTGTAATGTGGCCTCTCCTCTGCAGTCACTGCAGGGGCTGCTGCTCACCTCCCAGTGCATGCACTCTGCAGCTCCTCAGTGCCTCTCCCCCTCCTCTATCTGTGCCCTTCTCTTCCTGTAATGTGGCCTCTCCTCTGCAGTCACTGCAGGGGCTGCTGCTCACCTCCCAGTGCATGCACTCTGCAGCTCCTCAGTGCCTCTCCCCCTCCTCTATCTGTGCCCTTCTCTTCCTGTAATGTGGCTCCTCCTCTGCAGTCACTGCAGGGGCTGCTGCTCACCCTCCCAGTTCATGCACTCTGCAGCTCCTCAGTGCCTCTCCCCCTCCTCTATCTGTGCCCTTCTCTTCCTGTAATGTGGCCTCTCCTCTGCAGTCACTGCAGGGGCTGCTGCTCACCTCCCAGTGCATGCACTCTGCAGCTCCTCAGTGCCTCTCCCCCTCCTCTATCTGTGCCCTTCTCTTCCTGTAATGTGGCTCCTCCTCTGCAGTCACTGCAGGGGCTGCTGCTCACCTCCCAGTGCATGCACTCTGCAGCTCCTCAGTGCCTCTCCCCTCCTCTATCTGTGCCCTTCTGTTCCTGTAATGTGGCTCCTCCTCTGCAGTCACTGCAGGGGCTGCTGCTCACCTCCCAGTGCATGCACTCTGCAGCTCCTCAGTGCCTCTCCCCCTCCTCTATCTGTGCCCTTCTCTTCCTGTAATGTGGCTCCTCCTCTGCAGTCACTGCAGGGGCTGCTGCTCACCTCCCAGTGCATGCACTCTGCAGCTCCTCAGTGCCTCTCCCCCTCCTCTATCTGTGCCCTTCTGTTCCTGTAATGTGGCTCCTCCTCTGCAGTCACTGCAGGGGCTGCTGCTCACCTCCCAGTGCATGCACTCTGCAGCTCCTCAGTGCCTCTCCCCCTCCTCTATCTGTGCCCTTCTCTTCCTGTAATGTGGCCTCTCCTCTGCAGTCACTGCAGGGGCTGCTGCTCACCTCCCAGTGCATGCACTCTGCAGCTCCTCAGTGCCTCTCCCCTCCTCTATCTGTGCCCTTCTCTTCCACCCTGCTGTGCCCTGTGCCCTCTTTTCCCTCCCTCCCCCTAGCTTGCTCTTCTTCCACCCTCCCCTGTACATAGCTCCTCCTTGCCCATCCCTCCCCCTCCCCCACCCTCCTCTCCTTTCTCCCTCCCCCCTCCCTACCCATCCCACCTCACTCCCTGTAATAACCCACCCATGCTTAATAATGCTTTTTACTCTTTTGTTATTGTGCAGTTGTGAGCATCGGGGATGGGCAGGGCTGTGCTTGGGACTGTTTTCATTACTTTGCATGTCTTACTGTTCTGTATTTTATCTCCTATGTCAGCGGCTTTTGGTTCCATCGCAGGGGAATAAGGCAGTGAATGATCCCAGGAAGAGACCCTGGGAGAGGGGCTGGGGATACTGCTATGAGGGATTGGGAGAGAAGGAGAGAGAGAGAGAGTGAGTGAGAAAGAGAGAGAGAGAGAGTGAGAGAGAGAGAGAGAGAGGCAATTATCAGGGAGGGTGGGGAAAGGAGCTGACCAAGGGGATATGGGCTTATGAGAAGAAGAGCTGGGGGCTGGGAGGAGAGGCTGCTGATAGGGAAGGTGAGAGGGAAGAAACATGCGGGCCGATTCAGTAAAGTCCGCGGGAGAGTGGGCAAACGCCCACTCTCCCGGCACACGCACAGGCCACTCGCCTGTGCATGCGATTCAGTACTTAAATGAGGCCCGGTGGTAGAAACTAGCGCGTCCCTAGCGCCTCCTTTTGGCCCGGAGCGGCAGCTGTCAGCGGGTTTGACAGCAGATGCTCAATTTTGCCGGCGTTGGTTCTCAAGCCCGCTGACAGCCACGGACTCGGAAACCGGACGCCGGCAAAATTGAGCGTCCGGTTTTTGACCCGACAGCTGCGGGCCGACTTCAAATTTTATTTATTTATTTATTTTACTATTTTTACCCTTCGGTACCTCCGACTTAATATCGCCCTGATACTAAGTCGGAGGGTGCACAGAAAAGCAGTTTTTACTGCTTTTCTGTGCACTTTCCTGGTGCCCAGAGAAAATAACGCCTACCTTTGGGTCGGCGCTAATTTCTGAAAGTAAAATGTGCGGCTTGGCTGCACATTTTACTTTCTGTATCCCGCGCGCATACCTAATAGGGCCATCAACATGCATTTGCATGTTGAGGGCGCTATTAGGTTCGGCGGGTTGGATGCGCATTTTCCGCCCCTTACTGAATAAGGGGTAACGCATGCGCGTCCAATAGAGGGTTAACAGTGCGCTCCAGAGTGCACTGCACTGTATCGGCCCGATGGAGGGGTGAGGGAAGGAAGAGACAGGAGGGTAAAGGACCAGAGGAGGTGAAAGAAGATGTGGAGAGACAGATGCATGGAGGAAAGAAAACAAAGGAGAGAGGAGAAAGTCGAGAAGAGCAAAGCAAGCCGAGTCGGAGGAGAGGAATCCCGCTGCTGAAGATTTCTAAGCCTGCTGGGCTGGGATCCGGGGTTAAGGTGCTCGCCCTCATCTGCCTTCTGTGACTCGGTGCCTCCTCCCTCTTCCTTCCTGTGCAGCTCCCCCTCGGACATTAATTCCATCCAGTGGAGCAAGGACACTATCGATCTGGCACAAAGGACCATCCGGATGGCAAATCAGAGTATCGAGATCTACAGCAATCAGGTGAGGAGTTACCTGCGGGAGTGCAGCTCCCGTGTGCACATCTGTACTCCTGCAGCAGGACGTTCTCCTGAGGGAGTGCAGCGCCCGTGTGCACATCTGTACTCCTGCAGCAGGACGCTCTCCTGAGGGAGTGCAGCGCCCTTGTGCACAGCTGTACTCCTGCAGCAGGACGCTCTCCTGAGGGAGTGCAGCGCCCGTGTGCACATCTGTACTCCTGCAGCAGGACGCTCTCCTGAGGGAGTGCAGCGCCCGTGTGCACATCTGTACTCCTGCAGCAGGACGCTCTCCTGAGGGAGTGCAGCGCCCGTGTGCACATCTGTACTCCTGCAGCAGGACGCTCTCCTGAGGGAGTGCAGCGCCCGTGTGCACATCTGTACTCCTGCAGCAGGACGCTCTCCTGAGGGAGTGCAGCTCCCATGTGCACATCTGTACTCCTGCAGCAGGACGCTCTCCTGAGGGAGTGCAGCGCCCGTGTGCACATCTGTACTCCTGCAGCAGGACGAGGGGGAGAGCGCACCCCGAATGAGCTCACTGCTAACTCGGTGACATCCTCGGCCAGTCCAGGAGTGGCACAGAGGTTTCAGGTCAGCGCAGGAGCCCCTGCCAGGCCTCAGGCCAGCAAGGGTCCTCACAGCCATCTCAACATGCCATCTGAAACGGGGGGGGGGGGGGGGGGTGTAGATGGTGAGATTGAAAGGAAAGGAATGGAGAAAAATAAAGTGCACCTTGATGTAGCCACGATCTGCTCTCTCTGTAACTCAGTACTGGACAAAATAATTTAATTGGCTTCAAATATACTTTCAGCAATCTGTGTCGGACAGCGGAAGCCTTTCTAACATCACAGAACCAGCCAGTGCCACATGCAACAATGCCACGTTCGACCTGCCTGCGGCGACGTCAGCACCAGGGACTAACGATGCCAGTTCAGTGCCACTGTTTAACAGTGCCAGGTCTGGCACCTTGCAATGCCTCACGGCACTCCTGGGCCTCTCTCTCCTCTTCCTCCAGGCAGCACTGGGGACCAATATGTAACCCACCCCTCCCACCTCCCCATGTCAACACTGAAGGCTCTCATCTGGAACTCATCAAGCATGACCTCTCTGGCTCTCATAGCTTCTCACCACACACTATTCCCATCCAGCTCTCATCAAGGAATTGTCACACATCTTTTCAATTAGCAGTTGAAATTAGCAGTGCTGAATTCACACTTTACTTATATCAGTGTGACTCCTGCAAGGGCATTCAATGGAGATCCACTTTTCAGCTGTCTGTGCTGTAGTCATGCTTTATGGGGCTCTGATGGAGATCTGCTCTTCAGCTGTCTGTGCTGTATTCATGCTTTACGTGTATCAGTGTGATGCCTGCATGGGGCTCTGATGGAGCTCTGCTCTTCAGCTGTCTGTGCTGTATTCATGCTTTACGTGTATCAGTGTGATACCTGCATGGGGCTCTGATGAGGATCTGCTCTTCAGCTGTCTGTGCTGTGTTCATGCTTTACGTGTATCAGTGTGATGCCTGCATGGGGCTCTGATGGAGCTCTGCTCTTCAGCTGTCTGTGCTGTTGTAACCCACCTAAGGGACAAGTAACTCCTGCATATGGAGACTGGTGTTGGGGGCTTCTAGGATGTTTGAGTCCCTATTGACCGCTTAGGGGTTTACATTAAGCATCTCATCTTTTTTAATCAGGTACTTTAAATAAATGGGGGAACACCTACATGGACAGGGTTTAGTCAGAGATTGGAAGGAAGAGCAGAGATGTAAATAAAATTAATAAAACAAAAATTGTGTATTCATCTTGTTCTAAGAAAATTTGTACTAAATGACAATAAATCATCACTACGAACACTGTTAGCTCTTGACACACAAAGATCACAGATTGGTAAAGTGAACAGATTTTATTCCACTTCTTCTACTTCGCTATATATGTAACGTTTTACTTTTAGTGACTTTTCTAATTTTAAATTTAGAAATAATTGTCAGAGCTCTGCAATATAAAGTATTAGTCTAGATTCTGATCAGAATAGACTGTGGTAGTGTGCATTGTATATTGTGTTGGTGGGCTCACAGTTTTACACTTCAGGGGCATGAACTGCAGGTCCAGAGGAGGAGACTTTGGTTCAGGTGAAGTCACGTCTATGTCTTCATCTCCGGATGCATGAGGCTGCACCTGTCTCCCTAATCTTTAATTACATCAAAAGGGACCCGACTGCTCTCATCTGAAAAGATCGTCTTTATCTCAGATGTTAATTTCCCTCGCTCACCGCACACCTGATGTGAAACTGGAAATTCTAGCTAAAAATAAAGATAATGTGTGTTCCCCTGACTTTGGTTTTTTGTTTTTTTCTAGAGGAGTAACTGGTTATTCTCAGTTTTTTTTATTTTAATTTTATAAATCTTCCACCTTTCAGATACTTCAAAGTGAATTACATACAAGTACTGTAGGCATTTCCCTAACACCAAAAACCAATCTGGTAAAAAGATTCCTAGTTAGGCCCAGGCCAATGGCCAGATGCAGTGACTCCTTAATTAGGGAGGATGCTGGGCAGATAAGGTAGACTGCAGCTCATCCTGCCAGCTAAAGGCTGAACCTCTGGTCAGATACAGGATGTTTGCTGCACACTTCCCCTTCAGAGTGTGACTACACATCAAGCTTCAGGAAGCCTTCTGCCAGTCTGGAATAGAGGCTGGTGATGCCCTCTGGAACAGCTGATTTATTGAGGCACAAGTTCACTTCTTCTGATGCCTCTATTGGTCTATAAAGGTGCCACCAGCCTCCGTGTCATTGGGGCCTACAGGTGTGAGCCTGAATCTGCTACTTGGTGTAATGTTTTGTTCCTTGGATTCCTTAAAGTCAAGGGAAGCTGTAGTGGAACAGATGTGGTTCTTGTGTATGCCTAGGAGCGACAGAAATAACCCCCTGGCACACTCAGCTCCTCCTTCCGTGCACTGCTGTCAGGGTCCTTCCTGCCCACTGCTGCAGCAGGCTGGACATCGATGAACAAAAAGGCTGAAATATATTATAAAATAAATAGTACTGCTCTTCAGGTAATGGGAGGGGGCCAGGCATACACCGAATGGTCATAAAATGTGTGAAGGGGGCTCAGCTCCAGCTTTGTTTTAGCGCCGGGCAGGTCGGAGGTTCTTAGCAGCCGAGAAGGCCCGAGCAGGTGAGAGGCCTGAGCAGGGCCCACATCCCAAACTGTACCTGGCCAGGTGTGAATCTGTGTCAGAGAACAATGGGGAATTTTATTCTGTAACTGAAAAACTTAACTGAATATCTTTTCTTGGCCAAAGGAAATTAATATATAAAAGGTGTGTTTGTAAATTAATTGGGAACCTTTTCTACACCAAAGGATCTGTGACTGAATTTATTGCAGGAAGATTTAGCACCAGCATTCACCAGTTAAAGCTTACAATGGATATAAATGTCTCAGAGGGCAGTGAGAAACAAACATCAAAGATTATAAATTCTTAAAAATGGTTTTCCATATTTTCTGGGACAAGGACAGCTTTGTTACCAAAACCTCTTTAAGGTCACAGTCCTCCATGTTTTCCAATGAGAAGAACAATCCACCTCTTCATCTCCCAGGCCTGGAGCCCAGATCTTGTCCACAATTACCTGTGGAGAATCTGGTTAGTGTTTCCAGTGGGATGGGTTAGAGACATCTGTCCCTGCTGGAGGCCACGTGAGAATAAACTCGTTGGCCTGCTCCATTGCATCCGGGAGAAGGTTTTCAGTTTGTGAGAAGGATCTTCTTCTGAGCCAGGTCATGGGACTCCTCAGTACTTTTCCATCTGATGAGCTTCGCAATGTTTTCATGGGTTGATGTTCAGGTTCCCATGCAGGTAATGTTGGGTTAAACAGTGTTGCGTTTGGTGGTCTGCGGTTCTCTCCCACGAACCGCCGCTCTGACCTCTGGCCCCGAGCTACCGTCGCTGGTCCTTGACGCCATCAAAGATTTACTGGGCAGCCATGTGGCAGGCCGCCGCATTCAGATGGGCCAAACATGACGCATGGCAGGATGCTGCTGGCTCCTCACATGGCTGCCCTTAGGTGCGTGCTTGCCAGACATAACTAAATTTAAAGGACCTGCGGTGGGAAATCCCCTGTGGCACCCTTGGATGACATCACAAGCCTTGGCCTATAAAAGGCCCTTTCTTCCTGCAGTCCTCGACTCAGCAACAAGTCTCCCTACAGTCCTTGTAGTGCAAGTTGCCACAGCATTCCTAAGTTCCTGGTCTTCGTCTCTGTCTTCAGTTCCAGTGGTCTTCGTCTTCAGTTCCTGGTCTTCGTCTCTGTCTTCAGTTCCAGTGGTCTTCATCTTCAGTTCCTGGTCTTCATCTTCAGTTCCTGGTGTTTGTCTCTGCCTTCAGTTCCAGTGGTCTTCATCTTCAGTTCCTGATCTTTGTTTTTGTCTTCAGTTCCAGTGGTCTTCATCTTCAGTTCCTGGTCATCGTTTCTGTCTTCAGTTCCAGTGGTCTTCGTCTTCAGTTCCTGGTGTTTGTCTCTGTCTTCAGTTCCAGTGGTCTTCATCTTCAGTTCCTGGTGTTTGTCTCTGTCTTCAGTTCCTGGTCTTCGTTTCTGTCTTCAGTTCCAGTGGTCTTCGTCTTCAGTTCCTGGTCTTCGTTTCTGTCTTCAGTACCAGTGGTCTTCATCTTCAGTTCCTGGTGTTTGTCTCTGTCTTCAGTTCCTGGTCTTCGTTTCTGTCTTCAGTTCCAGTATTCTTCATCTTCAGTTCCTGGTCTTCGTTTCTGTCTTCAGTTCCAGTGGTCTTCATCTTCTTGAGTTCCTGGTCTTCGTTTCTGTCTTCAGTTCCAGTAGTCTTCGTCTTCAGTTCCTGGTTTTCGTTTCTGTCTTCAGTTCCAGTGGTCTTCATCTTCAGCTCCTGGTGTTTGTCTCTGTCTTCAGTTCCTGGTCTCTGTCTTCAGTTCCAGTACTCCTTATTGTCCTTGCTCTTCAGTTCTTCTGTGTTCCTTGTCTCCTCATCTGCATGCCTGTTCTGCTCCTTGCCTCCCTCCCTCCCTATCCATCCCGTTTTCCCTTGGACAAATACCCAGTACTGACCTTAGCTTGTTTCTGGATCTCCTTGACCTCTGCCTGCCACTGAGCACTGCCTGCCTCCTGGTCAGCCTTGAATGCAGCCTACCACTGGCCCCAGCCTGCCTTCAGATTTGCCTATATGACTTGGCGTCCTCTATGGATCTTCTGACCATCAGCCAAGGCCCCACCTAAGATCTACTGGTCCCAGCCCCCAAAGGCTCAACAAGAGGGGCATGCGGGCTGGTATAGTGAAGTTGCAGGTGGGGCTCTGCCTCTTCCAAATCCTCCTGCTGACAGTGAGGGTTGCGCCAACTCCACCTTGGTCCAAGGGTCCATGCTCACAACTAGCAGCAGCTGTGACACTGATTTAGTGGAGACACTTTATTCCCCTGTGCATGAACTCTAATCCCCGGCTCTGTCACTGACTGTGTGTGATCTTAGGAGTATCCCTTTATCTCTCGGTGTCTCCTCACCCCAGCTCTGGCATTTAATTCAATGGGTGCAATCTGGCATTCTCATGCACAACATGGTCTCAACAAGGCAACTGTCTGGAGGGGAAAGTTCACATCCAACCTCATCTGAGGAAGGGAACCAGGTGGTCTCTGGGGCTCTGGATGCATTTTCTGTTGGTCTGATAGAAGGTAGCTGGCTTTGTGAGGAAGACACATGCCCGCTTGATCCGTACAATGCACAATAACAGAAAATATTTATTGCTTTCTCTAATTTGATATATTGCCCAGACCTTCCAGAATAAACAGTGTCAGAGCTGAGCAGAGCGCTTCTCAAAACAAAACACAATTAATAAAACACCCCCGAGGAGTAAGGAAATTACTGTGAATGAGGAAGGCTTCCTCCAAGTCCCTTCCAGAGGAGTTTACTTCTGACCCCAGGACATGCCTTGGCTAACAGTAGCTTCCTCTATAACAGTGATAAACTGTTTCTCACATAACGAACTAACCCTGCCCTGAGCTAACCCGCAATTCTCTACAGGAACTGGGGGAGTCAAAAAGCATTCATTCAAAACCAGAACAAGTCACAGTTTTGTGGCACTAGGCTCTAACCCACAGCACAGCTCTCCCCACTGCCTGTGCTCCCCTCCACAGCCTCTAACCCACAGCACAGCTCTCCCCACTGCCTGTGCTCCCCTCCACAGCCTCTAACCCACAGCACAGCTCTCCCCACTGCCTGTGCTCCCCTCCACAGCCTCTAACCCACAGCACAGCTCTCCCCAGGGCCTGTGCTCCCCTCCACAGCCTCTAACCCACAGCACAGCTCTCCCCGCTGCCTGTGCTCCCCTCCACAGCCTCTAACCCACAGCACAGCTCTCCCCAGGGCCTGTGCTCCCCTCCACAGCCTCTAACCCACAGCACAGCTCTCCCCAGGGCCTGTGCTCCCCTCCACAGCCTCTAACCCACAGCACAGCTCTCCCCGCTGCCTGTGCTCCCCTCCACAGCTTCTAACCCACAGCACAGCTCTCCCCAGGGCCTGTGCTCCTCTCCACAGCCTCTAACCCACAGCACAGCTCTCCCCGCTGCCTGTGCTCCCCTCCACAGCCTCTAACCCGCAGCACAGCTCTCCCCGCTGCCTGTGCTCCCCTCCACAGCCTCTAACCCACAGCACAGCTCTCCCCAGGGCCTGTGCTCCTCTCCACAGCCTCTAACCCACAGCACAGCTCTCCCCAGGGCCTGTGCTCCCCTCCACAGCCTCTAACCCACAGCACAGCTCTCCCCTGCACAGCCTCTAACCCACAGCACAGCTCTCCCCACTGCCTGTGCGCCCCTCCACAGCCTCTAACCCACAGCACAGCTCTCTCCACTGCCTCTGCTCCCCTCCACAGCCTCTAACCCACAGCACAGCTCTCCCCGCTGCCTGTGCTCCCCTCCACAGCCTCTAACCCACAGCACAGCTCTCCCCGCTGCCTGTGCTCCCCTCCACAGCCTCTAACCCACAGCACAGCTCTCCCCACTGCCTCTGCTCCCCTCCACAGCCTCTAACCCACAGCACAGCTCTCCCCAGGGCCTGTGCTCCCCTCCACAGCCTCTAAGCCACAGCACAGCTCTCCCCGCTGCCTGTGCTCCCCTCCACAGCCTCTAACCCACAGCACAGCTCTCCCCGCTGCCTGTGCTCCCCTCCACAGCCTCTAATCCACAGCACAGCTCTCCCCAGGGTCTGTGCTCCCCTCCACAGCCTCTAACCCACAGCACAGCTCCCCCCGCTGCCTGTGCTCCCCTCCACAGCCTGTAACTCACAGCACAGCTCTCCCCAGGGCCTGTGCTCCTCTCCACAGCCTCTAACCCACAGCACAGCTCCCCCCACTGCCTGTGCTCCCCTCCACAGCCTCTAACCCACAGCACAGCTCTCCCAGCACTATAGTTCCGAAACATTACTAATCTCTCTAACAGATAACGTACTATGCGGCTTCGACTACGGAAAACACTACATTATCCCTCACCCCCTGCTAATCCTCTTCCCCCCTCCTAACTCCTTGATCCTAGAAAGTCCCCCCTCACCCCTGCTAATCCTCCCCCCAGTACTGTCTCAGCCCCGCATTGTTAGCCAGTTTCATGATTGTATATAAGTTTTATATATATATATATATATATATATATATATATATATATTTAGAGTGCCTTATTTCCGACTCAATGCTCTTCCAGTGTAGCCTTGTTAAGTTTACAACCTTATTCCTCTGTCTCTGGCACATTTCTGTTTCCAAGTTCTCATAACCTTGTTTTATTGTAACTTTTCTTCCTCTTCAATATTATTGTTTCCACCCCTCTGTTTTTTGTGAACCGATATATGATTTGATTTGTATCATGAATGTTGGTTTAGAAAAGAGTTAAATAAATAAATAAATAAATAAATAAATAAATACATACATACATACATACATACCTTATGATATTACTAGACCTGTCAGCAGCATTTGACACAGTAAACCATAACATAGTGCTAAAAAAGCTAGAAGAAATAGGACTACAAAACAAAACAATTGAATGGTTCCCATCCTACCTAAACCATAGATTTTTTCAGGTACAGGTAAAAAATACAATGTCAGACAAAATCAAACTAAAGACTGGGGTCCCCCAGGGTTCAGCACTTTCGGCGACTCTATTTAACATTTACATGTTGCCCGTCTGCCACCTGCTGGCAGGACTTGGTATCATACATTACATACCCTGTTTCCCCCGAAAATAAGACATCCCCCGAAAATAAGACCTAGTAGAGGTTTTGCTGAATTGCTAAATATAAGACCTCCCCCGAAAGTAAGACCTAGCAAAGTTTTTATTTGGGAGCATGCCCGTCGCACAGAACACCAGAGCATGCAGCTGTGATTCTTTTTACCCTGCAGGATTCACAGTTGGTTGTCATCACAAACCAGCATAACCAGACAACTACTCAGAATATAATAAATGTTCATTTTTTTGTTCAACAATATATGTGAATTCTTCTTCATGGAAAAATAAGACATCCCCTGAAAATAAGGCCTAGTGCATCTTTGGTAGCAAAAATTAATATAAGACACTGTCTTATTTTCGGGGAAACAGGGTATATGCCGACGACATTCAGCTAATTCTACCAGTAGAGGAAACAATTGAAAAAAACATGAAACTTTCCAATGTTGTACCAAGATATAATTAAACAACTACTAAACCAAATGGAACTATTAATTAATATTGAAAAAACAGAATTTATACACCTTGAACATGATACTATAATATGTTAAGATTTATTATTGTTTTATACCGATGTTTTATTACATAGTTAAGTTTAGTATATTATTTAATTTTATTGTTCTTTGATAGTATAGTAGTTAAGTTTTTAAGTTTTATTATTTTAAGGCTTTTAAGATTTTAAGTTGTCATTGAATTTAGGAAACTAACTAAAATGACGTATTTAATTTATTATATAGTTAACTGTATGTATTGAATTATGTCAATGTACACCGTTGTGATGGTCAAATGACTGATGTAACGGTATATAAAACCAAATAAACTAAACTATAAATAATTCAGAATCCCATCAAACTTAAAAATGGCAAAACAGTGGAGCTAACTGAGAAAGCTCGAAACCTAGGAGTAATAATCGACACGAAACTCAGCCTTAAGCAACACATATCACTGAAAGTTAGAGAAGGCTTCGCCAAATTAATGGTCCTTAGGAGACTAAAACCCTTATTAACTCATGCACACTTTCGAACAGTTCTGCAAGCATTTATATTCGCGAGCACAGACTACTGTAACACGCTTTTCCTAGGATTACCATATACAACATTAAGAGCACTACAAATCTTACAGAACTCTGCAGGGGATCACATCACTCAAACACTCGCCGAATTACACTGGCTGCCAATAGAACAAAGAGTGCAATATAAAACCCTATGCGCAATTCACAAACTAATCAATTATGAAAATGCTGATTGGCTAAACACTGCACTACGACTACACGTCCCCCAGAGAAATCTCAGATCAGCCAATAAAGCTCTACTGACCATTCCCTCTGTAAAGATAGCAAAACTGACCCAACTGAGAGAGAGAGAGCACTGTCCTTAGCCACTCAAACTAAGATTAAGGAAAGATTTAAAACTCTTTAAAAAAAAGTTTAAAAACATGGTTCTTCAAAAAAGCTTTTCACAGTGAGGTCGAGAGTAAGAACACCTGCACACGGCTGAAACTCACCTAAAAGCGTAATTGCTCACCTTATTATTTTTTTTATCATAATTAAGTATTAATTTAAGAGAAGGACAGTATAAAACATATGATTATCCTATTAATCATATAAATGGAATGGAGGAGAAGAAGGTAATACAGGGGACTGTGCAGCTGTGGAGGTCAAGGTCTCCGGGTGCAAAAGGGGGTTTCCCTTCTCCCAGTTATCAGTGAAGTTAAGGGAACGGCAGCAGAAGAGTTCTCAGAGCTATCCACAGTTTCTGACCAATAGAGGAGCATCCCAGCCCCCTCCCCCCTCTCCACTTCCCCCTACCTGTGAGTCTTTCACCTCCCTGAATTATCTTCCCGCAACCGGCCTTCCACATTTCCTCTCTTGATCTCTCTACCCATCTGATTCTCAACTGCAGTCCCCATATCCCTCAGCTTTCCATCTTCCCAGTCTTGATCTTCCAGTCCCACATCTCTCAGCTTTCCATCTTCCCAGTCTTGATCTCTCCAGTCCCACATCTCTCAGCTTTCCATCTTCCCAGTCTTGATCTCTCCAGTCCCACATCTCTCAGCTTTCCATCTTCCCAGTCTTGATCTCTCCAGTCCCACATCTCTCAGCTTTCCATCTTCCCAGTCTTGATCTCTCCAGTCCCACATCTCTCAGCTTTCCATCTTCCCAGTCTTGATCTCTCCAGTCCCACATCTCTCAGCTTTCCATCTTGCCAGTCTTGATCTCTCCATTCCCACATCTCTCAGCTTTCCATCTTGCCAGTCTTGATCTCTCCAGTCCCACATCCCTCAGCTTTCCATCTTCCAAGTCTTGATCTCTCCCATCCCACATCCCTCAGCTTTCCATCTTCTCAGTCTTGATCTTCCAGTCCCACATCCCTCAGCTTTCCCTCTTCTCAGTCTTGATCTGTCCAGTCCCACATCTCTCAGCTTTCTATCTTCTCAGTCTTGATCTTCCAGTCCCACATCCCTCAGTTTTCCATCTTCCCAGTCTTGATCTCTCCAGTCCCACATCCTCAGTTTTCCATCTTCCCAGTCTTGATCTCTCCAGTCCCACATCTCTCAGCTTTCTATCTTCTCAGTCTTGATCTTCCAGTCCCACATCCCTCAGTTTTCCATCTTCCCAGTCTTGATCTGTCCAGTCCCACATCTCTCAGCTTTCCATCTTCCCAGTCTTGGCCTCTCTCGCATAGAAACTGGAGGAGAGCAACGGAACAAGCCCAGCAAGCCTGCGAGAGGTGGGAGTCAGGAGAAGCCATCAGCCACAGGACTAGAGCAGGCACTGCAGTGATAAGATTGCATCTCTTCAGCCCAGAGCTGCCTCCTCTTCTTCCTACCCAGCCCCTATGATACGGGCCAAGGAGAGGAAGGCCCTTCCCTGTCCCCCCACAGTGCCTGCCATCTCTGCTGCCTCTCCTGCTCATGCGCTAGTGATGACAACCTTGGGCTTCCCTCTCCTGTGCCGTGGCAGTGATGCCGCACATCTCCAGGTCAGAACATGGCAGCTGACGGGGAGTCCCAGTATGTCCCACTTCCATCTCCATGAGGGCCCAGCTTTTCAATTGGAGGGCTACCAGCAGCCTTGAAAGGGATGAAAAACTGAATCGTATCTGGATAAATACTTGAAAACACTCCCATGGATGCTAGGACCTTGCCCAGGGGCTACAGGTAGAAATTAAATAAAACAAATGTCAGAGCACGCCAGGCTTCACAAGTTTCCAAAAAGAGCCCTTTTCTCCTAACCGGATCTGTTGCTTGTCATATCATAGAAATGGAGTGAATCACCAACTAATTGGAGTCATTCAGCTACCTTATGAAGACTGCTGAAATGTCTAGGTGAACCAGGATAGGAGAATCTATGAAAGACCAAAAGTGACTTTGTACTATCGGCCTTCCTGAACCAAAACTGCAACTGTACTGTAAGAAGACAATATTCAGGGCCTTTAGCTGCTAACTCACAAGTTATCCGCTGAATGCCCACTTTTCAATACTTTTGGCACTTACCCATATAAAATGCAGCCAAATGACATAGGGATGGTCTGGAGCTAACTTCAATATTGAGATCTGGCTAACTCTGGACAGGGCAGGTCTCCTTTAACTCTGCCCTCACTAATCCCAGCATAAGGGCAGGGCAGGTCTCCTTTAACTCTGCCCTCACTAATCCCAGCATAAGGACAGGGCAGGTCTCCTTTAAGTATGCACTCACTAATCCCAGCATAAGGACAGGGCAGGACTCCTTTAAGTATGCACTCACTAATCCCAGCATAAGGACAGGGCAGGTCTCCTTTAACTCTGCCCTCACTAATCCCAGCATAAGGACAGGGCAGGTCTCCTTTAACTCTGCCCTCACTAATCCCAGCATAAGGACAGGGCAGGACTCCTTTAACTCTGCCCTCACTAATCCCAGCATAAGGACAGGGCAGGTCTCCTTTAAGAATGCACTCACTAATCCCAGCATAAGGACAGGGCAGGTCTCCTTTAAGTATGAACTCACTAATCCCAGCATAAGGACAGGGCAGGTCTCCTTTAAGTATGAACTCACTAATCCCAGCATAAGGACAGGGCAGGTTTCCTTTAAGTATGAACTCACTAATCCCAGCATAAGGACAGGGCAGGTCTCCTTTAAGAATGCACTCACTAATCCCAGCATAAGGACAGGGCAGGTCTCCTTTAAGTATGAACTCACTAATCCCAGCATAAGGACAGGGCAGGTCTCCTTTAAGTATGAACTCACTAATCCCAGCATAAGGACAGGGCAGGTCTCCTTTAAGAATGCACTCACTAATCCCAGCATAAGGACAGGGCAGGTCTCCTTTAACTCTGCCCTCACTAATCCCAGCATAAGGACAGGGCAGGTCTCCTTTAAGTATGCATTCACTAATCCCAGCATAAGGACAGGGCAGGTCTCCTTTAAGTATGCACTCACTAATCCCAGCATAAGGACAGGGCAGGACTCCTTTAAGTATGCACTCACTAATCCCAGCATAAGGACAGGGCAGGTCTCCTTTAACTCTGCCCTCACTAATCCCAGCATAAGGACAGGGCAGGACTCCTTTAAGTATGCACTCACTAATCCCAGCATAAGGACAGGGCAGGTCTCCTTTAAGTATGAACTCACTAATCCCAGCATAAGGACAGGGCAGTTCTCCTTTAAGTATGCACTCACTAATCCCAGCATAAGGACAGGGCAGGTCTCCTTTAAGTATGCACTCACTAATCCCAGCATAAGGACAGGGCAGGTCTCCTTTAAGTATGCCCTCACTAATCCCAGCATAAGGACAGGGCAGGTCTCCTTTAACTCTGCCCTCACTAATCCCAGCATAAGGACAGGGAAGCAGCACTGAGGAATGGGCAGGGCCTCTTCTTTCTCTGTTCATTCCAGACTGGCGCAAGAGCACTTAAGTCTTTAACCCTGCACACAGAGAGCACTTACCTGCAGAACACATGTTATCAATATCTGCTAAATGTCAGCTTCTGAAGATTTTGGGCACTTATCCAGCCTAAAGTTTAGTCGTATATTATGCGGATTCCCAGTTATAGATTGGCACTAGCAGAGGGAGAAAACAGTGGATAACTCTGGAACAAAACTTCAGAGGGAGGAAGGCACTGTGGGCTTTAACTTGTAACCTAAGCAAACACAGAGGCCTATACAGGAACATAAGAACATGCCATACTGGGTCAGACCAAGGGTCCATCAAGCCCAGCATCCTGTTTCCAACAGTGGCCAATCCAGGCCATAAGAACCTGGCAAGTACCCAAAAACTAAGTCTATTCCATGTAACCATTGCTAATGGCAGTGGCTATTCTCTAAGTGAACTTAATAGCAGGTAATGGACTTCTCCTCCAAGAACTTATCCAATCCTTTTTTAAACCCAGCTACACTAACTGCACTAACCACATCCTCTGGCAACAAATTCCAGAGTTTAATTGTGTGTTGAGTGAAAAAGAACTTTCTCCGATTAGTCTTAAATGTGCTACTTGCTAACTTCATGGAATGCCCCCTAGTCCTTCTATTATCCGAAAGAGTAAATAACCAATTCACATCTACCCGTTCTAGACCTCTCATGATTTTAAACACCTCTATCATATCCCCCCCTCAGCCGTCTCTTCTCCAAGCTGAAAAGTCCTATCCTCTTTAGTCTTTCCTCATAGGGGAGCTGTTCCATTCCCCTTATCATTTTGGTTGCCCTTCTCTGTACCTTCTCCATCGCAATTATATCTTTTTTGAGATGCGGCGACCAGAATTGTACACAGTATTCAAGGTGCGGTCTCACCATGGAGCGATACAGAGGCATTATGACATTTTCCGTTTTATTTACCATTCCTTTTCTAATAATTCCCAACATTCTGTTTGCTTTTTTGACTGCCGCAGCACACTGAACCGAAGATTTCAATGTGTTATCCACTATGACGCCTAGATCTCTTTCTTGGGTTGTAGCACCTAATATGGAACCCAACATTGTGTAATTATAGCATGGGTTATTTTTCCCTATATGCATCACCTTGCACTTATCCACATTAAATTTCATCTGCCATTTGGATGCCCAATTTTCCAGTCTCACAAGGTCTTCCTGCAATTTATCACAATCTGCTTGTGATTTAACTACTCTGAACAATTTTGTATCATCTGCAAATTTGATTATCTCACTCGTCATATTTCTTTCCAGATCATTTATATATATATTGAAAAGTAAGGGTCCCAATACAGATCCCTGAGGCACTCCACTGTCCACTCCCTTCCACTGAGAAAATTGTCCATTTAATCCTACTCTCTGTTTCCTGTCTTTTAGCCAGTTTGCAATCCATGAAAGGACATCGCCACCTATCCCATGACTTTTTACTTTTCCTAGAAGCCTCTCATGAGGAACTTTGTCAAACGCCTTCTGAAAATCCAAGTATACTACATCTACCGGTTCACCTTTATCCACATGTTTATTAACTCCTTCAAAAAAGTGAAGCAGATTTGTGAGGCAAGACTTGCCCTGGGTAAAGCCAAGCTGACTTTGTTCCATTAAACCATGTCTTTCTATATGTTCTGTGATTTTGATGTTTAGAACACTTTCCACTATTTTTCCTGGCACTGAAATCAGGCTAACCGGTCTGTAGTTTCCCGGATCGCCCCTGGAGCCCTTTTTAAATATTGGGGTTACATTAGCCACCCTCCAGTCTTCAGGTACAATGGATGATGTTAATGATAGGCTACAAATTTTTACTAATAGGTCTGAAATTTCATTTTTGAGTTCCTTCAGAACCCAGGTGTATACCATCCGGTCCTTGGACGCTGAATACTCTGCAAGTTTGGCGCAGCAGAGGAGTTGGGTGGTGGGTAAGAGAGATTTCTTTTACAGATTACAAGCAGGATTTTCCACCAGGCTTGGAAGTGGGCACAACTGATAAATGGGAGAGTTTGGGAATGCGCAGATTGGAGCAGTTTTTCGGCTGGAGGTGAGGTTATGTCGTTTGAGCATCTTATGGCCACCTATGACGCGTCCACTTCCAACGGATATTTCTGTCTACAAAGCAGACACTTCCTGAATCAGTGGAAGATATGTTAGTGCACTGTGACCCCGCAGATAAAGGATGGAGGGGGGGTCTATCTCCAAATATATCTTCTACTTAATCAGGAATTGGTGGAGAAACTGAAAGACGTAAGCTTGGGAGTGGTCCTGCCAGATTTTGAAAGGGATACTTTAAGTAGAAGTTACCAGAGAATGGGAAGAAGGTCCTTCTGAGATGGAAACCTGGCACCAGAAAGCAGCACACGGACCACGTTTCCAGCCACAGCCACAGTCACTAAGCTGTGGGAGGCAGACACGGGGACCTTCTACCACATCTGGTGGACTTGCGCCAGGACTGCCTGCTTCTGGGAAGGGATGAGCTGTTGTCCTCAGGGGGACCCACGCGAGGGGGACCCGGCGGCTGACTCGGCTGCGTGAAATTACTGCAGGAGGCGTCCCGTGAGGCTCTGCAGCTTCACATGGGGCAATATCAGTTTGATAAACTGACAGCCATGGGATAAGTGTTATTGTCGTGCTGGTGCGCACAATAAAAATTGTCAGATTAAAAAAAAAATTAATTGTATAATATAGAGGTGCTCTGGAGACATTTCTGGGAGTAGTTAACTTAGCCAGAGAAGTAACAGCAATATTCAAAGAAGTTACCCAGCTGCAGCAGTGAATATTTCTTCAAAGTTAGCCGGACAAATGGCCATTGACTGAATACGGCCCTCATAATGAGCAGAACCTGGGAGCAGGGCAGGTCTCCTTTAACGCTGCACATGTTGATCCCAGCCTGAGGCCATGGCAGGTCTCCTTTAACGCTGCACATGTTGATCCCAGCCTGAGGCCATGGCAGGTCTCCTTTAACGCTGCACATGTTGATCCCAGCCTGAGGCCATGGCAGGTCTGCACCAGCTCAGGAACAATGCAATCTAAGAAAAAGCAGATGATACAATTAAATCTCTTTGTTATTTATTTTTGTTTATTGGATTATGAAACCATGGGAAGAGGGGGTGCCCTTGGCTCTATTCCTCCTCCTGCAGGCGGGCAGTGGCAGTATAAAGGGGAACCCACCGGCAGCTGTCACCAGACCTGAGCTTATCCCTGCTCACACATTAATAATCTCCTGAGGTTTTCTCTTCCACAGACCATGCAATCTCTGCTGCTGCCGCTGCTGCTCGGCCCCTTCCTGCTGGCTCTGATGGCTGCTGAGGATCTGAGGTTCTCTGAAAATGTGGACAACGAAGGGAAAGTCAGAATTAAATGGGCGAGTGATGGCAGCAATATAACCATTGAAATAAGTGCAAACACTACAGGGTGGGTGGGCTGTGGCTTCAGTCCAAATGGAGGGATGACCGGGGCCGACTTAATCATTGGAGGGACGTTCCCCAACCAAACCAAATATTTTATGGTAAGTAATCCCCTGCGCTCTCTGCATTTTGCTGGAGTCTCCCCTGGTATTCTCAGCCCCTGCGCTCTCTGCATTTTGCTGGAGTCTCCTCTGGTATTCTCAGCCCCTGCGCTCTTTGCATTTTGCTGGAGTCTCCCCTGGTATTCTCAGCCCCTGCGCTCTTTGCATTTTGCTGGAGTCTCCCCTGGTATTCTCAGCCCCTGCGCTCTCTGCATTTTGCTGGAGTCTCCCCTGGTATTCTCAGCCCCTGCGCTCTCTGCATTTTGCTGGAGTCTCCCCTGGTATTCTCAGCCCCTGCGCTCTCTGCATTTTGCTGGAGTCTCCCCTGGTATTTTCAGCCCCTACGCTCTCTGCATTTTGCTGGAGTCTCCCCTGGTATTCTCAGCCCCTGCGCTCTCTGCATTTTGCTGGAGTCTCCCCTGGTATTCTCAGCCCCTGCGTTCTCTGCATTTTGCTGGAGTCTCCCCTGGTATTTTCAGCCCCTGCGCTCTCTGCATTTTGCTGCAGTCTCCCCTGGTATTCTCAGCCCCTGCGCTCTCTGCATTTTGCTGGAGTCTCCCCTGGTATTTTCAGCCCCTGCGTTCTCTGCATTTTGCTGCAGTCTCCCCTGGTATTCTCAGCCCCTGCGCTCTCTGCATTTTGCTGGAGTCTCCCCTGGTATTTTCAGCCCCTGCGCTCTCTGCATTTTGCTGCAGTCTCCCCTGGTATTCTCAGCCCCTGCGCTCTCTGCATTTTGCTGGAGTCTCCCCTGATATTTTCAGCCCCTGCGCTCTCTGCATTTTGCTGCAGTCTCCCCTGGTATTCTCAGCCCCTGCGCTCTCTGCATTTTGCTGGAGTCTCCCTTGGTATTTTCAGCCCCTGCGCTCTCTGCATTTTGCTGGTCTCGCTTGGTATTTTCAGTCCCTACGCTCTCTGCATTTTGCTGGCGTTTCCCCTGGTATTCTCAGCCCCTGCGCTCTCTGCATTTTGCTGGTCTCACTTGGTATTCTCAGTCCCTGCTCTCTCTGCATTTTGTGGAGTTTTCCCTGGTATTTTCAGCCCCTGCGCTCTCTGCATTTTGCTGGAGTCTCCTCTGGTATTTTCAGCCCCTGCGCTCTCTGCATTTTGCTGGTCTCCTCTGGTATTTTCAGCCCCTGCATTCTCTGCATTTTGCTGGAGTCTCCTCTGGTATTTTCAGCCCCTGCGCTCTCTGCATTTTGCTGGAGTCTCTCTCTGGTATTTTCAGCCCCTGCGCTCTCTGCATTTTGCTGGAGTCTCCTCTGGTATTCTCAGCCCCTGCGCTCTCTGCATTCTGCTGGAGCCTCCTCTGGTATTTTCAGCCCCTGTGCTCTCTGCATTCTGCTGCTGTCCTGGTATTTTCAGTCTCTGAATGACCATGTAAGAGCTTTGGGGCTCCAGCAGAATAGGGACACTGGGGTCTTTAGTAAGTCAGTGTAAGGCTGATGCTGTCTGAGCAGTAGATTCCTACCTCAGCTCATTTCTGTATTTGTCCCTTCTCAGGATTATCATGCAATAGGCTTCAGTAAGCCCTTGCCGGACACACTGCAGAATTACCATCTGCTCTCGATAACGGAGAATGAAAACTGCACCTCCATACGCTTCACCCGTGCCTTACGCACTTGTGATGAGAATGACCTGGACATCACCGTGAGTTACAATCACTTCCTAACTTCCTTCCCCCGCAAGCCACTCCGAAACTCTGCAATCTTTCTGATCAACTACCCTGGCTGCCCACAGCAGTGATAATATTCTTATTTTATTTACTGTACTTATTCAAACGTATTCATTGCCAGTCCAACAAGGCTCAAAGCAGTGTACAGAACAGGAAACAAATTTAGAAAATGGATTTAAGAACACAGGAGCAAAAACATGAAATAGAAATCCAGATAAAACATAAATAAGAGTAGCAGACAAATAATCCAAAAATAGACTGCAGAGAGAAAAAAAAACGCTAGTAAAATAAGTAATCCAAAGAGGTGAGAATTCAAAGTGCTGCACCCCGCTACTTTTGGGGCTTGAATTTCCTGACAGAGTGGGGATAATTGGCCCTGGTATTTTCGCTGGATGACACCCAGAGCCATCCCAACGTTATCCAGGAAGCTTGATCTGGATAACCTGGACCCTATCTGGCTGTCTTTATCTGAGGAAATTTATCTGGGTATCTTTACCCACTTGCTGGAGAAAAGTAATCCCAAATCCTTACTCACTTATGTCCAGAATAAAAGGTCAAATCAGCTAATCATGAGGACGTTAACCAGGCTGAACAAAATGCCCTGCTGACAGAGGTTCCTAAGAGTCTGACAAATCTCTAGCACCAGGCTAAGTTTTACAATGTTGACCAATTTAAGATCATCAGGCACAGAATTCTACAGCTGAGGTCTGATACAGGGAAAAGTCATTTTGCAAGGCTCAGCAAGGCTACGGCTTGCCAGAGGAGGAATTTTCAACAATGCTCTGTGGGGCTGCTGGAATAAGATACGTGTTAAAAGTCAGGCACTCGAATTGAGCGCAGGCTCCTAATGCACACATAGCCTCATCCCCGGGGTGCCTGATGCAGTATAAAAGGAAGAAATGGGCATCCCTAGCGCTCAAATGCATTGGGCGACCAAATTGCTTTGGGAACGGGTCCGTTTTATCCCGCTTCAGGCCCCTTTGCTATTGTGCACATATACTTTGTGGGTAAAGTGTGTGACCAGAAGCCATTACATTCTCCCTTTATTCTTATTCAGTGCAAGCAGTAGATTTAAGTGTCACATCGATAGTAAGTAGGAGGAACCACAGAGGACAATATTAAGTCATTACATTCTCCCTTTATTCTTATTCAGTGCAAGCAGTAGATTTAAGTGTCACATTGATAGTAAGTAGGAGGAACCACAGAGGACAGTATTAAGTCATTACATTCTCCCTTTATTCTTATTCAGTGCAAGCAGTAGATTTAAGTGTCACATCGATAGTAAGTAGGAGGAACCACAGAGGACAGTATTAAGCCATTACATTCTCCCTTTATTCTTATTCAGTGCAAGCAGTAGATTTAAGTGTCACATCGATAGTAAGTAGGAGGAACCACAGAGGACAGTATTAAGCCATTACATTCTCCCTTTATTCTTATTCAGTGCAAGCAGTAGATTTAAGTGTCACATCGATAGTAAGTAGGAGGAACCACAGAGGACAGTATTAAGCCATTACATTCTCCCTTTATTCTTATTCAGTGCAAGCAGTAGATTTAAGTGTCACATCGATAGTAAGTAGGAGGAACCACAGAGGACAGTATTAAGTCATTACATTCTCCCTTTATTCTTATTCAGTGCAAGCAGTAGATTTAAGTGTCACATCGATAGTAATTAGGAGGAACCACAGAGGACAGTATTAAGTCATTACATTCTCCCTTTATTCTTATTCAGTGCAAGCAGTAGATTTAAGTGTCACATCGATAGTAAGTAGGAGGAACCACAGAGGACAGTATTAAGTCATTACATTCTCCCTTTATTCTTATTCAGTGCAAGCAGTAGATTTAAGTGTCACATCGATAGTAAGTAGGGGGAACCACAGAGGACAGTATTAAGTCATTACATTCTCCCTTTATTCTTATTCAGTGCAAGCAGTAGATTTAAGTGTCACATCGATAGTAAGTAGGAGGAACCACAGAGGACAGTATTAAGCCATTACATTCTCCCTTTATTCTTATTCAGTGCAAGCAGTAGATTTAAGTGTCACATCGATAGTAAGTAGGAGGAACCACAGAGGACAGTATTAAGTCATTACATTCTCCCTTTATTCTTATTCAGTGCAAGCAGTAGATTTAAGTGTCACATCGATAGTAAGTAGGAGGAACCACAGAGGACAGTATTAAGTCATTACATTCTCCCTTTATTCTTATTCAGTGCAAGCAGTAGATTTAAGTGTCACATCGATAGTAAGTAGGAGGAACCACAGAGGACAGTATTAAGTCATTACATTCTCCCTTTATTCTTATTCAGTGCAAGCAGTAGATTTAAGTGTCACATCGATAGTAATTAGGAGGAACCACAGAGGACAGTATTAAGTCATTACATTCTCCCTTTATTCTTATTCAGTGCAAGCAGTAGATTTAAGTGTCACATCGATAGTAAGTAGGAGGAACCACAGAGGACAGTATTAAGTCATTACATTCTCCCTTTATTCTTATTCAGTGCAAGCAGTAGATTTAAGTGTCACATCGATAGTAAGTAGGGGGAACCACAGAGGACAGTATTAAGTCATTACATTCTCCCTTTATTCTTATTCAGTGCAAGCAGTAGATTTAAGTGTCACATCGATAGTAAGTAGGAGGAACCACAGAGGACAGTATTAAGCCATTACATTCTCCCTTTATTCTTATTCAGTGCAAGCAGTAGATTTAAGTGTCACATCGATAGTAAGTAGGAGGAACCACAGAGGACAGTATTAAGCCATTACATTCTCCCTTTATTCTTATTCAGTGCAAGCAGTAGATTTAAGTGTCACATCGATAGTAAGTAGGAGGAACCACAGAGGACAGTATTAAGCCATTACATTCTCCCTTTATTCTTATTCAGTGCAAGCAGTAGATTTAAGTGTCACATCGATAGTAAGTAGGGGGAACCACAGAGGACAGTATTAAGCCATTACATTCTCCCTTTATTCTTATTCAGTGCAAGCAGTAGATTTAAGTGTCACATCGATAGTAAGTAGGAGGAACCACAGAGGACAGTATTAAGCCATTACATTCTCCCTTTATTCTTATTCAGTGCAAGCAGTAGATTTAAGTGTCACATCGATAGTAAGAAGGAGGAACCACAGAGGACAATATTAAGTCATTACATTCTCCCTTTATTCTTATTCAGTGCAAGCAGTAGATTTAAGTGTCACATTGATAGTAAGTAGGAGGAACCACAGAGGACAGTATTAAGCCATTACATTCTCCCTTTATTCTTATTCAGTGCAAGCAGTAGATTTAAGTGTCACATCGATAGTAAGTAGGAGGAACCACAGAGGACAGTATTAAGCCATTACATTCTCCCTTTATTCTTATTCAGTGCAAGCAGTAGATTTAAGTGTCACATCGATAGTAAGTAGGAGGAACCACAGAGGACAATATTAAGTCATTACATTCTCCCTTTATTCTTATTCAGTGCAAGCAGTAGATTTAAGTGTCACATCGATAGTAAGTAGGAGGAACCACAGAGGACAGTATTAAGTCATTACATTCTCCCTTTATTCTTATTCAGTGCAAGCAGTAGATTTAAGTGTCACATTGATAGTAAGTAGGAGGAACCACAGAGGACAGTATTAAGTCATTACATTCTCCCTTTATTCTTATTCAGTGCAAGCAGTAGATTTAAGTGTCACATTGATAGTAAGGAGGAGGAACCAGAGAGGACAGTATTAAGTCATTACATTCTCCCTTTATTCTTATTCAGTGCAAGCAGTAGATTTAAGTGTCACATCGATAGTAAGTAGGAGGAACCACAGAGGACAGTATTAAGTCATTACATTCTCCCTTTATTCTTATTCAGTGCAAGCAGTAGATTTAAGTGTCACATTGATAGTAAGGAGGAGGAACCAGAGAGGACAGTATTAAGTCATTACATTCTCCCTTTATTCTTATTCAGTGCAAGCAGTAGATTTAAGTGTCACATCGATAGTAAGTAGGAGGAACCACAGAGGACAGTATTAAGTCATTACATTCTCCCTTTATTCTTATTCAGTGCAAGCAGTAGATTTAAGTGTCACATTGATAGTAAGTAGGAGGAACCAAAGAGGACAGTATTAAGTCATTACATTCTCCCTTTATTCTTATTCAGTGCAAGCAGTAGATTTAAGTGTCACATTGATAGTAAGTAGGAGGAACCACAGAGGACAGTATTAAGCCATTACATTCTCCCTTTATTCTTATTCAGTGCAAGCAGTAGATTTAAGTGTCACATCGATAGTAAGTAGGAGGAACCAGAGAGGACAGTATTGTTTTAATATCTCCTGAGCCCTTGACTCACGGATTGACTTAATGCCCGCTCCGGGGCTGGAGTTAAATTTACTGCATTAAGAAGGGCAGGTTGGATGCCCTGTGATTTCCTGCATCGCGTGGGGGTAATAGCCTCATGGAATTTACATGTGATGGGCGCTATTGGCGCATTTTGGAGACGCTAATCTCTTTACATCATTGGGCGCTAGGCTGGGCGCAGTTTATTGCATTGGCCCCAATGTTAGGAGCGGAAAGATCTCGTCAGCTCACAGCAATGTAAGCGTTCTCAATAAGAGCTGTAAAAAATAAAGAAAAAAAAATTAAAAATGAATTTGGAATGACTCAGGGAGCCAAGGAAGCTCTTTTCAAGGTTTGGTGAAACATAGTCCTAATGTCAGGGCCATGACGAGGTGTCCTGAACACATTGCTGTCTATGTGACTGCTGGCTTGAGAAACCTTGATGGGAACCTGTGTTCTAGGTCAGTAACTACGCCTTCTCCGAGGACAAGCAGGATGGCAGCCCTCACTAGTGGGGAGCCCCACGCTACAGGAGAACCCCTTCCCCCTCAAACCTCAAAATACTGCAAATGCAAACAGGCAAAACTGGTTTTTGGTGGTGTCAGGCTGTGGTAACACTTTCTGGGGAACAAGGAGGGAAGGAGTTGGGTTTTAACCCTCAAAGAGACGCTATAATACAGACTGATCAAACCTCTTCTCATGACGGGAGCCATGAGATTTCAATGTGCTGCGAGAACTCCATGTCCTCATGAGAGGTCTAGAACGGGTAGATGTGACTCGGTTATTTTCACTTTCGAATAATAGAAGGACTAGGGGGCACTCCATGAAGTTAGCAAGTAGCACATTTAAGACTAATCGGAGAAAGTTCTTTTTCACTCAATGTACAATTAAACTCTGGAATTTGTTGCCAGAGGATGTGGTTAGTGTAGTTAATGTAGCTGGGTTCAAAAAAGGTTTGGATAAGTTCTAGGAGGAGAAGTCCATTAACAGCTATTAATCAAGTTGACTTAGGGAATAGCCACTGCTACTAATTGCATCAGTAGCATGGGATCTTCTTAGTGTTTGGGTACTTGCCAGGTTCTTGTGGCCTGGTTTGGCCACTGTTGGAAACAGGATGCTGGGCTTGATGGACCCTTGGTCTGACCCAGCATGGCATGTTCTTATGTTCTTATGTTCCTTCATGGAGGTCGATCTCGGGAAGAAGAATGCCATCGCTTTGACATTCTGGGCCTTGACCTGCTCCACCAGGCCCAGGCTTGCCTGCAGCTAACAGTGGCCGATGTAATAAGGCGTGCTTGGCAGAGCACCCAGGAATATCCGCAGTGGTGTGCAAGCTTTACTGCCAGGACAGGCAGGACCTCTGCACACAAAAATTATGCACCCCCAATGTAAAATTAATGGTAATGAATACATTTGCTATTAAACCCCCAGCACAGAGCAGGGTGCTGGCTTACCTTGTGTTTTCTTAGCTCTGGACACTTTACTCCTAGTCAGGACTGATTGGCAGAAGCTGGAATTTTGGTGCTGGGGCCTGTACTCGGGTTTAATCTGCACAATGTATGCTTTGCATGCCGAAAACATTTTGTGCATAGGAAATGTGACTTATGTGCATATAGCATGCTTTAATGTGTGCAAAACGTTTTTTATACACATTATTGTGTTTGCATGCTTTTTAAACTCCTGATGCATTACTATAGAAATCTGATGTGTGTTGGGTAAGAGTATAGTGATAGGAGTATACTACCATCCACCTGTACAAAATTGTCAGATTGATGATGAAATGCTAAGAGAGATCAGGGAAGCAAACCAATTTGGCAGTGCAGTAATAGTGGGAGATGTCAATTACCCCAATATTGACTGGGTAAATGTAACATCAGGACTTGCTAGAGACATAAAGTTCCTGGATGTAATAAATGTTTCATGGAGCAACTGGTTCAGGAACCAACAAGAGAGGAAGCTATTTTAGATTTAATTCTTAGTGGAGCACAGGATTTGGTGAGAGAGGTAACGGTGGTGGGGCCACTTGGCAACAGTGATCATAACATGATCAAATTTAAACTAATAACTGGAAGGGGGACAATAAGTAAATCTGCAGCTCTAACACTAAACTTTCAAAAGGGAAACTTTGATAAAATGAGGAAAACAGAAAAAAACTGAAAGGTGCAGCTGCAAAGGTTAAAAGTGTTCAACAGGCTTGGACATTGTTTAAAAATACAATCCTAGAGGCGCAGTCCATATGTAGTCCACGCATTAAGAAAGGTAGAAGGAAGGCAAAACGATTACCGTCGTGGTTAAAAGGTGAGGTAAAAGAGGCTATTTTAGCCAAAAAAACATCCTTCAAAAATTGGAAGAAGGACCCATCTGAAGAAAATAGGATAAAGCATAGGCATTGTCAAGTTAAGTGTAAAACATTGATAAGGCAGGCGAAGAGAGAATTTGAAATGAAGTTGGTCATAGTGGCAAAAACTCATAATAAAAACTTTTAAAAATATATCCAAAGCAAGAAACCTGTGAGGGAGTCGGTTGGACCATTAGATGACAGAGGGGTTGAAGGGGCTCTTAGGGAAGATAAGGTCATTGCAGAAAGACTAAATGAATTCTTTGCTTCCGTGTTTACTAATGAGGATGTTGGGGAGATATGAGTTCCGGAGATGGTTTTCAGGGGTGATGACTCAGACGAACTGAATGAAATCACTGTGAACCTGGAAGATGTAGTAGGCCAGATTGACAAACTAAAGAGTAGCAAATCACCTGGACCAGATGGTATGCATCCTAGGGAACTGAAGGAACTAAAAAATGAAATTTCTGATCTATTAGTTAAAATTTATAACCTATCATTAAAATCATCTGCTGTACCTGAAGACTGGAGGGTGGCCAAAATCACAAGAAGTGGGGTTTGAAGTTTGATTATCAAGTCACTGCTGTAACTAGCACAGACCTCCTGCTGCCAGGCACAGGGAGCAGGGGGAGAGGAGGAGATGGAGAGGAAGCTGCTGCCAGGCACAGGGAGCAGGAGGAGAGGAAGAGATGAGAGGAAGCTGCCAGGCACAGGGAGAAGGGGGAGAGGAAGAGATGGAGAGGAAGCTGCTGCCAGGCACAGAGAGCAGGAGGAGAGGAAGAGATGGAGAGGAAGCTGCTGCCAGGCACAGGGAGCAGGAGGAGAGGAAAAGATGGAGAGGAAGCTGCTGCCAGGAACAGGGAGCAGGAGGAGAGGAAGAGATGGAGAGGAAGCTGCTGCCAGGCACAGGGAGGAGGGGGAGAGGAAGAGATGGAGAGGAAGCTGCTGCCAGGCACAGGGAGGAGGGGGAGAGGAAGAGATGGAGAGGAAGCTGCTGCCAGGCACAGGGAGGAGGGGGAGAGGAAGAGATGGAGAGGAAGCTGCTGCCAGGCACAGGGAGAAGGAGGAGAGGAAGAGATGGAGAGGAAGCTGCTGATAGGCACAGGGAGCAGGGGGAGAGGAAGCTACTGCCAGGCACAGGGAGCAGGAGGAGAGGAAGAGATGGAGAGGAAGCTGCTGCCAGGCACAGGGAGGAGGGGGAGAGGAAGAGATGGAGAGGAAGCTGCTGCCAGGCACAGGGAGCAGGAGGAGAGGAAGCTGCTGCCAGGCACAGGGAGCAGGGGGAGAGGAAGAGATGGAGAGGAAGCTGCTGCCAGGCACAGGGAGCAGGAGGAGAGGAAGCTGCTGCCAGGCATAGGGAGCAGGAGGAGAGGAGGAGATGGAGAGGAAGCTGCTGCCAGGCACAGGGAGTAGGAGGAGAGGAAGAGATGGAGAGGAAGCTGCTGCCAGGCACAGGGAGCAGGAGGAGAGGAAAAGATGGAGAGGAAGCTGCTGCCAGGCACAGGGAGCAGGAGAAGAGGAAGAGATGGAGAGGAAGCTGCTGCCAGGCACAGGGAGGAGGGGGAGAGGAAGAGATGAAGAGGAAGCTGCTGCCAGGCACAGGGAGGAGGGGGAGAGGAAGAGATGGAGAGGAAGCTGCTGCCAGGCACAGGGAGCAGGAGGAGAGGAAGCTGCTGCCAGGCATAGGGAGCAGGAGGAGAGGAGGAGATGGAGAGGAAGCTGCTGCCAGGCACAGGGAGTAGGAGGAGAGGAAGAGATGGAGAGGAAGCTGCTGCCAGGCACAGGGAGCAGGAGGAGAGGAAAAGATGGAGAGGAAGCTGCTGCCAGGCACAGGGAGCAGGAGAAGAGGAAGAGATGGAGAGGAAGCTGCTGCCAGGCACAGGGAGGAGGGGGAGAGGAAGAGATGAAGAGGAAGCTGCTGCCAGGCACAGGGAGCAGGAGGAGAGGAAGAGATGGAGAGGAAGCTGCTGCCAGGCACAGGGAGCAGGGGGAGAGGAAGAGATGAAGAGGAAGCTGCTGCCAGGCACAGGGAGCAGGAGGAGAGGAAGAGATGAAGAGGAAGCTGCTGCCAGGCACAGGGAGCAGGGGGAGAGGAAGCTGCTGCCAGGCATAGGGAGCAGGAGGAGAGGAGGAGATGGAGAGGAAGCTGCTGCCAGGCACAGGGAGCAGGAGGAGAGGAAAAGATGGAGAGGAAGCTGCTGCCAGGCACAGGGAGCAGGAGGAGAGGAAGAGATGGAGAGGAAGCTGCTGCCAGGCACAGGGAGGAGGGGGAGAGGAAGAGATGAAGAGGAAGCTGCTGCCAGGCACAGGGAGCAGGAGGAGAGGAAGAGATGGAGAGGAAGCTGCTGCCAGGCACAGGGAGCACGGGGCGAGGAAGCTGCTGCCAGGCACTATTTTTTCTGTATGGCAAATTTTCTGTAGACTGGCACTATTATATGAAAAGGCACCAGGGGGGCAGAAGCAGGGGCAACTGGAGATTGGTCTTGCCCCCAGGAAGGACATGGAAAGCGGAAGTCCAGGGAGGTCCACAGGGAGAGTGGGAAGAAAGGGGAATTGGATTCAGGCAACAGCCAATGCCGGGGGGCTCTGACTCTTAATGTGCAGGGTACAGATTGGCAGACATTAGGGGAAAAGCGCAGGACTGCTTCTATGGCCAAGTCCAAAAGCAAAGATCCTCAGGTAGCAAGAGATGCAACCAGAGAGGCAGAAAGATCCAGAAATCGTCCCACTTCTATCTGCTGCCTCTGGCACCTTGAAATCGTGCCCCCCGTACAGGAAGCTCTCTTGGCAGAATGCAAGTTATTGAGCTGAGCAGTAAAAGTAAATCTGAAAGGCTGAGATAATTCCCAGCACAGACTGCCTAAGAGGTGAAGCTTAGATCTGCGGTGGCTGCAGAAAGCTTCCCTAATCACCCCCGGCTCTCAGCACTCAACTTTCCCTTTCAGATCCTCTTTCTCCTCCTAGTTAGATCTCTTTATTTATTTATTTTATTTAGTAATTTTTATATTCCGATTTTTCATGAGAACATATCAGATCGGTTTACAGTAGCTAACAAATATTCATTTAAAGATATTTGTATTTCCAAAGAGTAACAGGAAGTAAATACGTAGTTTCAAAATATAAATAAAAGAAAATAGTAAACTAAAGAATCATAACATTTAAACAGTTAGAGAGGCAGTAAAGTAAGAGTAGAGATAATAAAATAAAAAAATATATACATTACCTTGGTCTATAATCAGTAGTCTGAAATCTTTAAGTTAACAGCTCTTGGAAGGCTTGTTTGAACAGCCCTTGCTCCTTCCCTAGCTCCCCAGTTCCTCCTCTATATTTCACCAACTGCCTAGTCCCCCGTTTCTAGCCTCCGTAGTCACCCCCTTCCCAGCTCTCATCTAATTCCTCTCTTATCCCATTCCCCCTTTTTCACCCCCATTCTGTTTCACTGCCTCTCCAGGTCTTTTACACAATCTCTCAAGCTCTCACCACCCTTCTGGAGCTGCCTCCTTCTCGCCAAGTGGCTCCATCCATGGCTTGGCACAGGATGGCAGGCAGGAGAGACGTGCAAGCCGCCCGCTGCTTCTAACCAGCCTCTCCTGCTGCCACTGCCAGCAGCAATGCTTCTTCCTCGCATACAGAGCAGTTTGTTTGGTGCATCTAGGGAGCAATTCATGGCGCAAACAGCTGATTGCAATTTAAATCCCACGGAAGGAAGAGACACTGGCAGCAGCAGCAGTGGCTTAGAAGAGATGGACCGCCGGTGCCATTCTCCTGCTGGACTATAGAGGAGGGAAGTTGGGAATGGGGTGACTGAAACTAGGCTAGCATAAGAGAAGATGCAAGCCACTTTTTAGGGAAAGCATTTCCCAGCACCCCTCGCCTCTCCCTCTGCAGTGACACCACTGCTTGTAATTCCTTCTTCTCTTACAAACTTGGAACATGTCGCTGCATGCAGTGGGGCAAATCCTTTCCTGGGCCTGAAACCATCTGGTCCCGCAGTGTTGCCCTAGAATCCTGGCTTAGCACTGCAGCTTGTGATTGTCTCTCTGTCTCATTCAGGAAGATACTATGACAGTGATTGCAGCATTCGGACGAGATGACGACATAAAGTATCACAGGGAAAATCGTTTTCAGAAGAACACGATTCTGCTAAATGATGGTGCAAGTAGCAACGATCCAGAGCCTGTCCTGTCAGGCAGCTTCAAGATCCTCATGCAAAATGTGAGCACGGGGGAAATGGGGAGGGGTGAGGAGAGAATCGCCCAAGGTGGGTTCTGGTAAAATGAACAGAAGTGGAGGGATGTAAATAAGGGGGAATCAGAGCCTGAGAACGACAGAGAAAGATAAGAGCCACAGGAAAAGAAAGACAGTACAGGAGAGAGATGGATGGATGGATGGATGCAGACCAAGAGATAGGCAGGAAGGGAAGATAGAAAAGCAAAGACCAAGAGGCAGGAAGAGACAAATTTACAGAAAGTGATACCGGGGGGGGGGGGGGGGCAATAGTGAGCGACAGAGAAAGAGGGACTGGGGAGAACAGAGAGGGAGAGTTAAGGAGCAGAGAGACAGGGAAGGTAAAGTGAGAGCATGAGAGAGATAGACAGAGAGCTCCGGCTTCTCCTTCCTGACTTCAGCACCGCTGTCTCTTTCACAGTACACAATGCCTGCCCAGGAAACCACATACGCCTGCCAGTTCGTTGGTCCCTTTTCCTTCAAAAACAAAATTCACGTCGTCAAGGTACAGTCTGATTCAAATTCACGCACCTTTCCAGGCCTGAGCATCTATCCCGAACTTCTAAAGGGCAGGAAAAAAAGCCCAGAGAGAGTTTCCACCTTCTGTGTTTGCAGGCAGAAATGGTAGGAGGAGGGGAGGGGCTTCTCTCTGAGGTGGAGGAGGAGGGGAGGGGCTTCTCTCTGAGGTGGTGCAGGAGGAGGAGGAAGGGGAGGGGGGCTCTCTCTGTGGTGGTACAGGAGGAGGGGAGGGGACCTCTCTCTGTGGTGGTGCAGGAGGAGGAGGAAGGGGAGGGGGCTCTCTCTGTGGTGGTGCAAGAGAAGGAGGAAGAGGGGAGGGGACCTCTCTCTGTGGTGGTACAGGAGGAGAGGAGGGGCTTCTCTCTGAGGTGGAGGAGGAGGGGAGGGGCTTCTCTCTGAGGTGGTGCAAGAGAAGGAGGAAGAGGGGAGGGGACCTCTCTCTGTGGTGGTGCAGGAGGAGGAGGGGAGGGGAGGGGGCCTCTCTCTGAGGTGGTGCAGGAGGAGGAGGGGAGGGGCCTCTCTCTGTGGTGGTGCAGGAGGAGGAGGGGAGGGGCCTCTCTCTGTGGTGGTGCAGGAGGGGAGGAGGGGAGGGGCCTCTCTCTGTGGTGGTGCAGGAGGAGGAGGGGAGGGGCCTCTCTCTGTGGTGGTGCAGGAGGGGAGGAGGGGAGGGGCCTCTCTCTGTGGTGGTGCAGGAGGAGGAGGGGAGGGGCCTCTCTCTGTGGTGGTGCAGGTGGAGGAGGAGAGGGCCTCTCTCTGTGGTGGTGCAGGAGGAGGAGGAGAGGGGCCTCTCTCTGTGGTGGTGCAGGAGGAGGAGGAGGGGAGGGGGCCTCTCTCTGTGCTGGTGCAGGAGGAGGAGGAGGAGGGGAGGGGCCTCTCTCTGTGGTGGTGCAGGAGGAGGAGGAGGAGGGGAGGGGCCTCTCTCTGTGGTGGTGCAGCAGGAGGAGGAGGAGAGGGGTCTCTCTCTGTGGTGGTGCAGGAGGAGGAGGAGGAGGGGAGGGGGCCTTTCTCTGTGGTGGTAGGTGAAAGCTTAGCCTGATAGGATGAGGAGGGGAGAACAGAAGGAGAAGGGTGTGCTACCGGACAGATAAGGAGGGAGGGGAGGGGTGTGCTACCGGACAGATAAGGAGGGAGGGGAGGGGTGTGCTACGGGACAGATAAGGAGGGAGGGGAGGGGTGTGCTACGGGACAGATAAGGAGGGAGGGGAGGGGTGTGCTACCGGACAGATAAGGAGGGATGGGAGGAGTGTGCTACGGGACAGATAAGGAGGGAGGGGAGGGGTGTGCTACGGGACAGATAAGGAGGGAGGGGAGGGGTGTGCTACGGGACAGATAAGGAGGGAGGGGAGGGGTATGCTACCGGACAGATAAGGAGGGAGGGGAGGACTGTGCTACCGGACAGATAAGGAGGGAGGGGTGTGCTACCGGACAGATAAGGAGGGAGGGGAGGGGTGTGCTACCAGACAGATAAGGAGGGAGGGGTGGGCTACTGGACAGATAAAGAGGGAGGGGAGGAGTGTGGTACTGGACAGATAAGGAGGGAGGGGAGGGCTGTGATGTTGGACAGATAAGGAGGGAGGGGAGGGGTGTGCTACGGGACAGATAAGGAGGGAGGGGAGGACTGTGCTACCGGACAGATAAGGAGGGAGGGGAGGGGTGTGCTACCAGACAGATAAGGAGGGAGGGGAGGAGTGTGGTACTGGACAGTTAAGGAGGGAGGGGAGGGGTGGGCTACTGGACAGATAAGGAGGGAGGGGAGGGGTGTGCTACGGGACAGATAAGGAGGGAGGGGAGGGGTGTGATGTTGGACAGATAAGGAGGGAGGGGAGGGGTGTGATGTTGGACAGATAAGGAGGGAGGGGAGGGGTGTGCTACGGGACAGATAAGGAGGGAGGGGAGGGGTGTGATGTTGGACAGATAAGGAGGGAGGGGAGGGGTGTGATGTTGGACAGATAAGGAGGGAGGGGAGGAGTGTGCTACTGGACAGATAAGGAGGGAGGGGAGGGGTGTGCTACTGGACAGATAAGGAGGGAGGGGAGGAGTGTGCTACTGGACAGATAAGGAGGGAGGGGAGGGGTGTGCTACTGGACAGATAAGGAGGGAGGGGAGGGATGTGCTACGGGACAGATAAGGAGGGAGGGGAGGAGTGTGCTACGGGACAGATAAGGAGGGAGGGGAGGGGTGTGCTACTGGACAGATAAGGAGGGAGGGGAGGGGTGTGCTACGGGACAGATAAGGAGGGAGGGGAGGAGTGTGCTACGGGACAGATAAGGAGGGAGGGGAGGAGTGTGCTACTGGACAGATAAGGAGGGAGGGGAGGGGTGTGCTTCAGGACAGATAAGGAGGGAGGGGAGGAGTGTGCTACGGGACAGATAAGGAGGGAGGGGAGGAGTGTGCTACAGGACAGATAAGGAGGGAGGGGAGGAGTGTGCTACGGGACAGATAAGGAGGGAGGGGAGGAGTGTGCTACTGGACAGATAAGGAGGGAGGGGAGGGGTGTGCTTCAGGACAGATAAGGAGGGAGGGGGGGAGTGTGCTACGGGAAAGATAAGGAGGGAGGGGAGGGGTGTGCTACGGGACAGATAAGGAAGGAGGGGAGGGGTGTGCTTCAGGACAGATAAGGAGGGAGGGGAGGGGTGTGCTTCAGGACAGATAAGGAGGGAGGGGAGGAGTGTGCTACTGGACAGATAAGGAGGGAGGGGTGTGCTACCAGACAGATAAGGAGGGAGGGGTGTGCTACGGGACAGATAAGGAGGGAGGGGAGGGGTGTGCTACTGGACAGATAAGGAGGGAGGGGTGTGCTACCAGACAGATAAGGAGGGAGGGGTGTGCTACGGGACAGATAAGGAGGGAGGGGAGGGGTGTGCTACTGGACAGATAAGGAGGGAGGGGAGGGGTGGGCTACGGGACAGATAAGGAGGGAGGGGAGGGGTGTGCTACGGGACAGATAAGGAGGGAGGGGAGGGGTGTGCTACCGGACAGATAAGGAGGGAGGGGAGGAGTGTGCTACCGGACAGATAAGGAGGGAGGGGAGGGGTGTGCTACCGGACAGATAAGGAGGGAGGGGAGGGGTGTGCTACTGGACAGATAAGGAGGGAGGGGAGGGGTGTGCTACTGGACAGATAAGGAGGGAGGGGAGGAGTGTGCTACGGGACAGATAAGGAGGGAGGGGAGGAGTGTGCTACTGGACAGATAAGGAGGGAGGGGAGGGGTGTGCTACTGGACAGATAAGGAGGGAGGGGAGGGGTGTGCTACGGGACAGATAAGGAAGGAGGGGAGGGGTGTGCTACCGGACAGATAAGGAGGGAGGGGAGGGGTGTGCTACAGGACAGATAAGGAGGGAGGGGAGGGGTGTGATGTTGGACAGATAAGGAGGGAGGGGAGGGGTGTGCTACGGGACAGATAAGGAGGGAGGGGAGGGGTGTGCTACCGGACAGATAAGGAGGGAGGGGAGGAGTGTGCTACGGGACAGATAAGGAGGGAGGGGAGGGGTGTGCTACAGGACAGATAAGGAGGGAGGGGAGGGGTGTGCTACCGGACAGATAAGGAGGGAGGGGAGGGGTGTGCTACAGGACAGATAAGGAGGGAGGGGAGGGGTGTGATGTTGGACAGATAAGGAGGGAGGGGAGGGGTGTGATGTTGGACAGATAAGGAGGGAGGGGAGGGGTGTGCTACGGGACAGATAAGGAGGGAGGGGAGGGGTGTGCTACCGGACAGATAAGGAGGGAGGGGAGGGGTGTGCTACCGGACAGATAAGGAGGGAGGGGAGGGGTGTGATGTTGGACAGATAAGGAGGGAGGGGAGGGGTGTGCTACGGGACAGATAAGGAGGGAGGGGAGGGGTGTGCTACTGGACAGATAAGGAGGGAGGGGAGGGGTGTGATGTTGGACAGATAAGGAGGGAGGGGAGGGATGTGCTACTGGACAGATAAGGAGGGAGGGGAGGGGTGTGATGTTGGACAGATAAGGAGGGAGGGGAGGGGTGTGATGTTGGACAGATAAGGAGGGAGGGGAGGGGTGTGCTACTGGACAGATAAGGAGGGAGGGGAGGGGTGTGCTACGGGACAGATAAGGAGGAAGGGGAGGGGTGTGATGTTGGACAGATAAGGAGGGAGGGGAGGGGTGTGCTACTGGACAGATAAGGAGGGAGGGGAGGGGTGTGATGTTGGACAGATAAGGAGGGAGGGGAGGAGTGTGCTACTGGACAGATAAGGAGGGAGGGGAGGGGTGTGCTACGGGACAGATAAGGAGGGAGGGGAGGGGTGTGCTACTGGACAGATAAGGAGGGAGGGGAGGGGTGTGATGTTGGACAGATAAGGAGGGAGGGGAGGGGTGTGCTACTGGACAGATAAGGAGGGAGGGGAGGGGTGTGATGTTGGACAGATAAGGAGGGAGGGGAGGGATGTGCTACTGGACAGATAAGGAGGGAGGGGAGGGGTGTGATGTTGGACAGATAAGGAAGGAGGGGAGGGGTGTGCTACGGGACAGATAAGGAGGGAGGGGAGGGGTGTGCTACCGGACAGATAAGGAGGGAGGGGAGGGGTGTGCTACTGGACAGATAAGGAGGGAGGGGAGGGATGTGCTACCGGACAGATAAGGAGGGAGGGGAGGGGGGTGATGTTGGACAGATAAGGAGGGAGGGGATGGATGTGCTACCGGACAGATAAGGAGGGAGGGGAGGGGTGGGCTGTTGGACACTGTAGGCAGGGGAAAAGCGAGAGCAGGGCAGAGTTTGGGGGAACAGGGAGGAAAAGAAATGGGAATCCTGTTATGGACTCACCAACATAGTTGTATTTTAGCTGCTGCACAGGTGGGGGTCGGGCCCAGTCAGCCTAGAGCTGGCTCTGCTGCTCAGATTCCAGGTTCTGATGCTGATCCGGATTGTCTCTGCTCGGATCCCAGGTTCTGTGCTGGTCCGGATTGTCTCGGCTCGGATTCCGGGTTCTGGTGCTGGTCCGGATTGTCTCTGCGGAGATCCCGGGTTCTGGTGCGGGTCCGGTTTGTCTCTGCTCAGATCCCGGATCCTATTGCTGGTCCGTATTGTCTCTGCTCAGATCCCGGATCCTGGTGCTGGTCCGGATTGTCTCTACTCAGATCCCGGGTTCTGGTGCTGGTCCGGATTGTCTCTGCTCAGATCCCGGGTTCTGGTGCTGGTCCGTATTGTCTCTGCTCAGATCCCGAGTTCTGGTGCTGGTCTGGATTGTCTCTGCTCAGATCCCAGGTTCAGGTGCTGGTCCGTATTGTCTCTGCTCAGATCCCGGGTTCTGGTGCTGGTCTGGATTGTTTCTGTTCAGATCCTGGTTCTGGTGCTGGTCCGTATTGTCTCTGCTCAGATCCTGGTTCTGGTGCCGGTCCGGATTCTCTCTGCTCAGACCCGGGTTCTGGCCCGGGGGCAGGATCCCACAGACTCTGCTGCTCTCGCTGCTGTTTCTCCTCTTTCCCCCAGGATTAGACGCAGTTTCTCCTGCTCCTTTTGGTTAATGTGCATCTGTTATCTCTCTTCCTCCTTCTGGCTCCTCATATGCTCTCTCTCTCTTTCCTTCCCTTCCCCCCATCTCTCCTGTGTCTTATTACAGTTTGAACCAGTCATACAGACAGGGAATGAGAAGCTCCTTCATCACATGATACTCCACTTCTGCAGAGATATCACCAATATTACCCAGGGGGTGGAAAACTGCTACAGCCAGGAGAGCTATGCAAACTATTTCAAATGTCTGGAGGTGATTGGTGGCTGGGCTACTGGAGGAGGGGTAAGTTATTCAAACTTAATGATGCCTGCACCATAGATTAAAAGAGTGGATTTCTCTCTCACAGGCACTGATCAGTGGGTTTAATATGAAAAGCTATGCATAGTAATGCTCTTAGTATGGGGAATAAAGTCCCAGATCTAGAGGTAGTCATGGGAAAAGCTAAATTAGATACAGTGTCTGACACGGAGATCTGGAGCATGACTGGGCTATAGTTTTACCAGGCTTCAATCTATTCAGGAAGGACCGGGAAGGAAGGACAGGAGAACATAAGAACATAAGTTAAAATTTGCAACCTATCATTAAAATCATCCATTGTACCTGAAGACTGTTTATTCCCCCTCTCTTTCTACCGCAATTGGCTCCCACCTTGTTTCCCACCCACCTCTCCAAAGTTTTCCACCGAGACATTTTTACGAAAAGTTAATTGATATGATAGGATATGTACAGTTTACTATATATTAAGTTAAAATTCATTTCATATTTTTATGCCTTCTTTGTTCTATGTAACGCTCCTAAGCGAATTTTGTTGTTATTATGTAAACCGGTGTGATCTGTATTCGTACAGGAACTTCGGTATAGAAAAATTAAAAATAAATAAATAATAAATAAGACTGGAGGGTGGCCAATGGTACCCTAATATTTAAAAAGGGCTCCAGGGGCGATCCAGGAAATTATACACCAGTTAGTCTGACTTCAGTGCCAGGAAAAATAGAGGAAACTATTCTCAAGATCAAAATCACAGAGCATATAGAAACACAGTCAGCATGGATTTACCCAAGGGAAGTCTTGCCTAACAAATCTGCTTCATGTTTTTGAAGGGGTTAATAAACATGTGGATAAAGGTGAACCTGTAGATGTAGTGTACTTGGATTTTCAGAAGGCGTTTGACAAAGTTCCTCATGAGAAACTTTTCTCATGAGAAACTTTTCTTCTAGGAAAAGTAAAAAGTCATGGGATAGGCGGCGATGTCCTTTCGTGGATTACAAACTGGTTAAAAGACAGGAAACAGAGAGTAGGATTAAATGGTCAATTTTCTCAGTGGAAAAGGGTAAACAGTGGAGTGCCTCAGGGATCTGTACTTGGACCGGTGCTTTTCAATATATTTATAAATGATCTGGAAAGGAATACGATGAGTGAGGTAATCAGATTTGCATATGATACAAAATTATTCAGAGTAGTTAAATCACAAGTGGATTGTGATACATTACAGGAGGACCTTGCAAGACTGGAAGATTGGGCATCCAAATGGCAGATGAAATTTAATGTGAATAAGTGCAAGGTGTTGCATATAGGGAAAAATAACTCTTGCTGTAGTTACACGATGTTAGGTTCCATTTAGGAGCTACCACCCAGGAAAAAGATCTAGGTGTCATAGTGGATAACACATTGAAATCGTCGGTGCAGTGTGCTGCGGCAGTCAAAAAAGCAAACAGAATGTTGGGAATTATTAGGAAGGGAATGGTTAATAGAACGGAAAATGTCATAATGCCTCTGTATCGCTCCATGGTGAGACCACACCTTGAATACTGTGTACAATTCTGGTCGCCGCATCTCAAAAAAGATATAATTGCGATGGAGAAGGTACAGAGAAGGGCAACCAAAATGATAAAGGGGATGGAACAGCTCCCCTATGAGGAAAGGCTGAAGAGGTTAGGGCTGTTCAGCTTGGAGAAGAGACGGCTGAGGGTTTGGATATGATAGAGGTGTTTAAGATCATGAGAGGTCTTGAACGAGTAGATGTGAATCGGTTATTTACACTTTTGAATAATAGAAGGACAAGGGGGCATTCCATGAAGTTAGCAAGTAGCACATTTAAGACTAATCTGAGAAAATTCTTTTTCACTCAACCCACAATAAAGCTCTGGAATTTGTTGCCAGAGGATGTGATTAATGCAGTTAGTGTAGCTGGGTTCAAAAAAGGTTTGGATGGGTTCTTGGAGGAGAAGTCCATTAACTGCTTTAATCAGGTTTACTTAGGGAATAGCCACTGCTATTAATTGCATCAGTAGCATGGGATCTTCTTAGTTTTTGGGTACTTGCCAGGTTCTTGTGGCTTGGATTGGCCTCTGTTGGAAACAGGATGCTGGGCTTGATGGAGCCTCGGTCTGACCCAGCATGGCAATTTCTTATGTTCTTAAGGAGTCGTTAGTTGGATAGGAAAATCTAGGGGAAGCAGAAGGGCAGTGGGCAAAACTAAAAAGAGACATCATAAGTGCAACTAATCTTATTGCTAGGAAAGTAAATATAGGGAAGAGGAAAAAGAGGCTGCTATGTATTTCTAAAGAAGCAGCGGAAAAGGTAAGGGAGAAAAGGTTCGTATTCATAAACTACAAGGGAGTGCAGGAAGAGGAGGACAGGTGACAATATCTGGAAGGGCTAAGAGAAGCTGGGAAAGGAGTCAGGAATGTGAACATTTAAACAGAAGAAAAAAAGCAAATACGGTAAAATTGGGGAGGCAACAAGAATTTTTTTTAGATCTGTTAGTGATAGAAGGAAGTGCAAGAGTGGCGCTGTGAGGGGCAGAGGTGAAGGGGAGGAATACGGAGAGGCTGAGGAGGAAAAAGCAAAATTGCTGAACAGATATTTCCACTGTGGAAGGGCCTGGAGCAGGAGCAGATAAAACAAACAGAAATAAGACAGCAAGTGAGGTAAACCTCAACTGATTTTCAGAACAGCTAAGTAAAGTGAAAGTAGATAAAGCGATGGGGCCAGATGGGACACATCCGAAGGTACTAGGGGAACTTAGAGATGTCCTGGCAGCTCCGCTGGTGACCTTTTCAATGCCTCTGTAGAGTATGGAGAAGTCCCAGAGGACTGGGAAAGGGAGGATGTGGTTCCTGTTCCTAAAACTGGAAGTAAGGAGGAGGCTGGGAACTGCAGGTCAGTGAGTCTGACCTCTGTGGGAGGCAAACCTATCGAATCACTGCTAAAACAGAGGATGGTGCAGCTTCTGGAGTCCAATGCACAGCGGGATCCGAGGCAGCAGGGTTTTACCAGAGGTAAATCTTGTCGGACAAATCTGATCCATTTCTTTCATTGGGTGAGGGGAGAGCGCTAGAGGTCGTGCCCTTGGTTTTCAGTTCCGCCCAGAAGACTCTTGTATGGATCCTAGAATGACAGGGGACAGTGCTGAATGGCATTGTCTCTGAGGAGGGGCTTCTGCCTTAGGGATCAGTCTGGGCACTGCTTCTTTTCAATATTCTTGTCTTTTTGCCGATGGACATCTAGAAAGCAGTGGAAAACACGAGGAGGGATCGAGCGACCCTGGAAGAATGGTTTAAGGTCTGACAGCTAAGACTCAAAGGTGAAAGTGCACAGTAATGCATTTAGGGTGCAAAACCCCAAGGGAAAGGAACTGAATTGGAAGGGAAATTCTTCTAAGCACAAAGGATCTTAAGATGGCCAAACAGATGGATAAAGCGATGGTAAGAGCCAGAAAGCTGCTCGGCTGCATAGGGAGAGGACTGGTCAGCAGAATAGGGAGGTGATGCTGCCCCTGTATAGGACCCTGGTGAGACCTCACTGGGAATACTGAGTACAGTTCTGGAGACCCCACCTCCAAAAGGATAGAAACAGGATGGAGTCGCTCCAGAGGGGGCTACTAACATGGTCAGGGGTCTTCATCCTAAAGCACATGGGGTCGGACTTAGGGGAGATAGGATAGAGACATTCAGATATCTCAGAGGTTTCCCGGCACAGGAGCTGAGCCTCTTTCAATGGGAAGGAGGTTCTACAACGAGGGGTCACGGGATGAGGGTGAAAGGGGGCAGACTCAGGAGTAACCTTAGGAAATCCCTCTTTACAGAGAGGGTGGTGGATGCATGGAACGGCCCCCAGTGCAGGTGCTGGAGACAAGGACAGGATCTGAATTCAGGAGAGCCTGGGATAAGTGCAGGGGATCCCTGAGGAAGGGATGGGAATTATATTGCTAAAATAATTGGACGGATTGGCAGACGAAGTGGGCCATATGGTCTGTAACTGCCATAATGTTTCTAGGTTTCTAGGATGCATGCTTTTTTTTTTTTTTTTTTTTGAGGGAAAAATCAAGCAGGTGTACATAAAAGTTGTCAGTTCTCTGTACTGGCAAGTACCTCCTGAAAAAAAGCCCTGGTATCAGTACATTCTATCACAGACGTGGATCAGCAGGATTCACATGGTATTAGTGCTATAGAATAAACCAGCAGGTGTATCTAACAGAGGCACAGATCATTGCACATCTCACAGTGTCGTGGTGTAGAATAGAGGATTATTCTATCACAGACGTGGATCAGCAGGATTCACATGGTATTAGTGCTATAGAATAAACCAGCAGGTGTATCTAACAGAGGCACGGATCATTGCATGTCTCACAGTGTCGTGGTGTAGAATAGAGGATTATTCTATCACAGACGTGGATCAGCAGGATTCACATGGTATTAGTGCTATAGAATAAACCAGCAGGTGTATCTAACAGAGGCACGGATCATTGCATGTCTCACAGTGTCGTGGTGTAGAATAGTGGATTATTCTATCACAGACGTGGATCAGCAGAATTCACATGGTATTAGTGCTATAGAATAAACCAGCAGGTGTATCTAACAGAGGCACGGATCATTGCATGTCTCACAGTGTCGTGGTGTAGAATAGTGGATTATTCTATCACAGACTTGGATCAGCAGAATTCACATGGTATTAGTGCTATAGAATAAACCAGCAGGTGTATCTAACAGAGGCACGGATCATTGCACATCTCACAGTGTCGTGGTGTAGAATAGAGGATTATTCTATCACAGACGTGGATCAGCAGGATTCACATGGTATTAGTGCTATAGAATAAACCAGCAGGTGTATCTAACAGAGGCACGGATCATTGCACATCTCACAGTGTCGTGGTGTAGAATAGAGGATTATTCTATCACAGACGTGGATCAGCAGGATTCACATGGTATTAGTGCTATAGAATAAACCAGCAGGTGTATCTAACAGAGGCACGGATCATTGCATGTCTCACAGTGTCGTGGTGTAGAATAGAGGATTATTCTATCACAGACGTGGATCAGCAGGATTCACATGGTATTAGTGCTATAGAATAAACCAGCAGGTGTATCTAACAGAGGCACGGATCATTGCATGTCTCACAGTGTCGTGGTGTAGAATAGTGGATTATTCTATCACAGACGTGGATCAGCAGAATTCACATGGTATTAGTGCTATAGAATAAACCAGCAGGTGTATCTAACAGAGGCACGGATCATTGCACATCTCACAGTGTCGTGGTGTAGAATAGAGGATTATTCTATCACAGACGTGGATCAGCAGGATTCACATGGTATTAGTGCTATAGAATAAACCAGCAGGTGTATCTAACAGAGGCACGGATCATTGCACATCTCACAGTGTCGTGGTGTAGAATAGAGGATTATTCTATCACAGACGTGGATCAGCAGGATTCACATGGTATTAGTGCTATAGAATAAACCAGCAGGTGTATCTAACAGAGGCACGGATCATTGCACATCTCACAGTGTCGTGGTGTAGAATAGAGGATTATTCTATCACAGACGTGGATCAGCAGGATTCACATGGTATTAGTGCTATAGAATAAACCAGCAGGTGTATCTAACAGAGGCACGGATCATTGCATGTCTCACAGTGTCGTGGTGTAGAATAGAGGATTATTCTATCACAGACGTGGATCAGCAGAATTCACATGGTATTAGTGCTATAGAATAAACCAGCAGGTGTATCTAACAGAGGCACGGATCATTGCACATCTCACAGTGTCGTGGTGTAGAATAGAGGATTATTCTATCACAGACGTGGATCAGCAGGATTGACATGGTATTAGTGCTATAGAATAAACCAGCAGGTGTATCTAACAGAGGCACGGATCATTGCATGTCTCACAGTGTCGTGGTGTAGAATAGAGGATTATTCTATCACAGACGTGGATCAGCAGGATTCACATGGTATTAGTGCTATAGAATAAACCAGCAGGTGTATCTAACAGAGGCACGGATCATTGCACATCTCACAGTGTCGTGGTGTAGAATAGAGGATTATTCTATCACAGACGTGGATCAGCAGGATTCACATGGTATTAGTGCTATAGAATAAACCAGCAGGTGTATCTAACAGAGGCACGGATCATTGCATGTCTCACAGTGTCGTGGTGTAGAATAGAGGATTATTCTATCACAGACGTGGATCAGCAGGATTCACATGGTATTAGTGCTATAGAATAAACCAGCAGGTGTATCTAACAGAGGCACGGATCATTGCATGTCTCACAGTGTCGTGGTGTAGAATAGAGGATTATTCTATCACAGACGTGGATCAGCAGGATTCACATGGTATTAGTGCTATAGAATAAACCAGCAGGTGTATCTAACAGAGGCACAGATCACTGCGTTTCTCGCAGTGTCGTGCTGTAGAATAGAGGATTATTCTATCACAGACGTGGATCAGCAGGATTCACATGGTATTAGTGCTATAGAATAAACCAGCAGGTGTATCTAACAGAGGCACAGATCATTGCACATCTCACAGTGTCGTGGTGTAGAATAGAGGATTATTCTATCACAGACGTGGATCAGCAGGATTCACATGGTATTAGTGCTATAGAATAAACCAGCAGGTGTATCTAACAGAGGCACGGATCATTGCATGTCTCACAGTGTCGTGGTGTAGAATAGAGGATTATTCTATCACAGACATGGATCAGCAGGATTCACATGGTATTAGTGCTATAGAATAAACCAGCAGGTGTATCTAACAGAGGCACAGATCACTGCGTTTCTCGCAGTGTCGTGGTGTAGAATAGAGGATTATTCTATCACAGACATGGATCAGCAGGATTCACATGGTATTAGTGCTATAGAATAAACCAGCAGGTGTATCTAACAGAGGCACGGATCATTGCATGTCTCACAGTGTCGTGGTGTAGAATAGAGGATTATTCTATCACAGACGTGGATCAGCAGGATTCACATGGTATTAGTGCTATAGAATAAACCAGCAGGTGTATCTAACAGAGGCACGGATCATTGCACATCTCACAGTGTCGTGGTGTAGAATAGAGGATTATTCTATCACAGACGTGGATCAGCAGGATTCACATGGTATTAGTGCTATAGAATAAACCAGCAGGTGTATCTAACAGAGGCACGGATCATTGCACATCTCACAGTGTCGTGGTGTAGAATAGAGGATTATTCTATCACAGACGTGGATCAGCAGGATTCACATGGTATTAGTGCTATAGAATAAACCAGCAGGTGTATCTAACAGAGGCACGGATCATTGCACATCTCACAGTGTCGTGGTGTAGAATAGAGGATTATTCTATCACAGACGTGGATCAGCAGGATTCACATGGTATTAGTGCTATAGAATAAACCAGCAGGTGTATCTAACAGAGGCACGGATCATTGCACATCTCACAGTGTCGTGGTGTAGAATAGAGGATTATTCTATCACAGACGTGGATCAGCAGGATTCACATGGTATTAGTGCTATAGAATAAACCAGCAGGTGTATCTAACAGAGGCACGGATCATTGCACGTCTCACAGTGTCGTGGTGTAGAATAGAGGATTATTCTATCACAGACGTGGATCAGCAGGATTCACATGGTATTAGTGCTATAGAATAAACCAGCAGGTGTATCTAACAGAGGCACGGATCATTGCACATCTCACAGTGTCGTGGTGTAGAATAGAGGATTATTCTATCACAGACGTGGATCAGCAGGATTCACATGGTATTAGTGCTATAGAATAAACCAGCAGGTGTATCTAACAGAGGCACGGATCATTGCATGTCTCACAGTGTCGTGGTGTAGAATAGAGGATTATTCTATCACAGACGTGGATCAGCAGGATTCACATGGTATTAGTGCTATAGAATAAACCAGCAGGTGTATCTAACAGAGGCACGGATCATTGCACATCTCACAGTGTCGTGGTGTAGAATAGAGGATTATTCTATCACAGACGTGGATCAGCAGGATTCACATGGTATTAGTGCTATAGAATAAACCAGCAGGTGTATCTAACAGAGGCACAGATCACTGCGTTTCTCGCAGTGTCGTGCTGTAGAATAGAATAGTGGACTATTCTATCCCAGGTGCTGATCAGCAGGTTTCTCACGACATCTGTGCTGTAGAATAGAATTGGCAATTACTGAGCAGTATATTTTATCTTTGATTATCATTTGAATTTCACCTTCGTTTTCTAGGCTTTGATTCTGCCAAAAGAAGCTGGGTTTCCTATTGGTGACAAATGTGATGCTTATTATTTCAAATTGGAAATACACTACAGTAACCCTAATGGACTAAGTGGTACGTATTTGCTCCTGGGTGCATGAGAGGGTAGAGGGTTTAGCTATGACTATTTAGACAAGGAGGGTGTTTTATTTATATTTGTAGTATAAATGAAGTTAAAGTGATTAAACACAATTATTTTTTTCCTTTATTTATATGAAAAATTAGTTGTCATATTTACAAACAAAAACCACCATTGGAGTAACAAATCAAATATCCCAATATGAGAAGAAATCCGACAGTCGTCAACATTTAATACAATTTATAGAGGCACAATAAAAAAATATTAATGCAAGCCCCAAAGGAGATGTGCGCTGATACACCCTAATTGTTGCGATTCCCCCTGTTGCTGCGCTACAGGAGGTATCTTACCTTCCTCCCGGAGGCCGCTTCGAAGCCAGGGCCTCTCCTGTACACCATCCGGGACTTGCTCCAGGGCCTGGGAGGCCTAGCTGTGCCTGTGGCTTGCATGCCTCTGCGTTTGGACTTCCTGTTTGGCGACGCCCTTCTCCTAGGGGCCGGCCCGCAGCTCTCCACCTGATTTATAGGAGCAGCGAGGGGCGGTCCTGGCAAGCTCCTCCTAGGGAGTTGCCTCCAACCTCCAGTATATAAGGACTTTCTTGTCACTTGCACCTGGCCTGCAGATTGAGCATTACAGTCGCCTGTAACCTTGCCGATCCAGGTCCTCCATGTATTGATGGCTCCTTGTCCTGTCTTGGTCCGGATATCCACTACCTGATGTGTTCCTGATGTCTGCCTTGATGTGTTCCTGATGTCCTGATCCAGTTCCGCTTGTTCTGCCCTATGTCTTCGTCTGGTTCCTGAGCCTTCTGTCCTGTTGGGCCCTGGAGTGGCCAACAGGAGGGATTCGTCCCCCGGGCTCTTGAGCTTCCCTGCCTGCCAGCCGACGGGGGCTTCGGATGTCAGTATCCCAGCATCGGAGTTCCTGCTCGCCTGGAGCTTCCCAGCACTCTCCTGTTCCCAGCGTGGTCTGCGACCAGCCTTCCAGGGCTGAGTAGGGCGCGTATGGGACGGGGTGGTCCGCGACTCAGTCCCGTGGGTGGGCTGAGTAGGGCGCCCTCTGGGACAGTGCCCATGTCTCTTTCCTGCCCTCTTCTACAATGTCTCGCTTCAGCCTTGCCCTGATGTCTCCAACGTCTTGCTACAGCCTGTCTTGGATGTCTGCTTCAGCCCCCGTCTGACGTCTTCAGTGTAAAGGACTCTGTCTGCCCTCGCCTCTGTCCGGCCTGCTGCCCATTGCCGTTCCCAGCGGCAGGTCCGAAAGGGCCGGGAACAGTCGGAGGACCGTTCATTAGTCAACTTCCCCGTGTTGGCTACCATGGGCATGCAGGTCCGGCTGAGGGTCGGACTCCCTGCTTCTGTACCCGCCTGGCTCCCCATGCCTGCTCAGCTCACCTCCCACGGTGTGGCTTTGGGCTCCTCCTTGAGTCCTGCCGTGGCCCAAGGGCTCACCACCCGCTGGAGACGACCGCGCCCACGTGCGCTCATAACACTAATAATGCATTCAGAGTGTTTTTCATACATTAGCAAGTAATAATACACAGAAGCTGCTAGAAGGAGAGCCAGTACTCTCCAAATTTAATATATTTAAAGAGACATTAGAAATTTTGATTGAAAAAGTCTGTTTATTCATTCACACTTGTTTGTTTTATTGTCGTTGTCAATGTTTTTAATTAATTATGAATGCATCTGATTATAAGCCGCCTTGAACCTTGGATAAGATGACATATAAACTTTTTAAAATAAATAAACTAAATAAAAATAAGAAACAAAAGCCATTAACTAATACGAGGTGATAGCCTCGGATAGATGCACGCAATGGAGGGGAGATACAGGAAGATCGAAGAAGTCATCTATGTCCATTTAAATATAAAGGACCTATGCAAATTCTTAATAAAATATTTGTAGGAATGCTTTAAAAAAAACTGCAGCAATCCTTCCCACCATAAACGATGTCTGTTTGATCATTTGTTCTTTCCTGCTGCTGCTTCCTACCTCCTGCTCAATAGGCAGCGGGCCTGGGATCTGGTAGCTGGAGGTTTCCTCTGCCTCTCCCAGACAGAGCTAGTGGGATCACTGCAGAGACAGTCCTCTGCCACTCATGGAGGATCCTTCCAGAACCGTGCACCGGCATCCTACACGGAGGTTCAGCCTTCAGCAAGCAGCTGTCATCACCACCTGAGAAATGAGACATTGTAGGTTCCCTTCCAGCTCGAGCAGCACTCTCACCGCAGGCAGGGAAACGCTCTCGAATGCAGTCCTGTAAGCACTGGACTACGTCGAACTGGCGAGCAGAAACCCATGCAGCTCTGAATTATCTTTTCACCGAAGTTTTCTAGCATCCTGGGACCCTTCCCTGCTGGAGTATTTGAAACTCTTCTTGGTTTCTTTGCCGCAGCTGCACTACACCAAACCTCAGGGATTTTTGAACTCTGTAACTGAGGTCTAATTTCCTTGCTATTGGGGAACAGGAAATAGGATTTTCTAGCATCTCTGTTTGCAATTCTTGCAGAATACCATGGAATGGGGTGGCTGCTCGTTCTTCCGGAGACCCCAGAATCTGGAGGAGGCCATAGACCTGTGTGCAAGGGTTCCTGACCTTACACATGTTCACTCCCTGCACCAAGAGAGGTCTCCAGCTGGAGACTCAGATAGGGAGTCAGAGGGGAAGGGACACTAATCCAGGACCCCAAGGGTGATGAGAGCAACTGAGGAGGGGGTCCATTCCTGGTGAACATCCTCTGACTGACCGCACTCCGCTGCAAGCGAGTGGTGTGGTGGGCCAGATCCGCCCTGGAGGGGTCCTGATGGTGGATCCATCCTGACTGGAGATGTTGATGCTTCTTCTTGTGGGAGCAGATCAGATCTCCTGGAGAGCTTGGACAGTACCCTCCTTAGCTTTAGCTGCTTAAGAGACAGTTCCACCATTTGGCCCAAGAACCCGCCCTGCCCTTTGCCCGAGTGTAGAAGGTGGAAGACCTTCTTCTCATATTAGGCTGGAATCTCCCTTCACATCTCCTGGGCTCTAAAGGATTCCCACCAGGGGCCAATTAGATGTGAGAGCCGAGGAGCCAGAGAACAGGAGGGTTGGGCATTTCCAGGCGAAAGGTGTAAGTGCCCTGAAGATTGGAGGAGGTAAGAGGGCAGGAGGTAAAACAGGTAAGATTTGCACACTGCGGTGTCGGAATTAGCAGCGGCGCAACCTGCTCTGATGCTCGCAGCGTGGAAGGGCTTCGATGGTGTGGAGGATTTGTGCATGGAAGGTGCCTACAGTGATGCGTCAGCTGCAGCGATGATTTCTTAAGAACATAAGAGCCTGCCATACTGGGTCAGACCAAGGGTCCATCAAGCCCAGCATCCTGCAGCTCAGACGGGTGCTGCTTTTTCTTTTCTGATGCGACTCTTTTGCTGCTGGCACAACTCCAAGAATTCAGCTTGCTCTGCCAGCAGTGGAGATTTTCCTGCTCAGCCCAGCACCCAGGGAACCCAAAGAGGCACCAGTTCGGGAAGAAGGATCTGCTGCGGCTTCTGAGACATCTATGCAGCTCCTCCACTTTCCAGGCCTTTGATTTCTATGAGCACAAAAATGATTGCAATTGGCCCGATCGGGTTCTGGTCTGTAATGGACACCTTCCTGTCGCAGATGCACTTCTTGGATCCGCTGACAGTGGGCATCTCGGAGCCAGCCATGTTGTGAAAAAAAAAAAGGCTCTGAAAAGTGCTGTTAGGGGGCTGCTGAGCTGTGAGGCAACTAAAATTAGAAAAGATCAAGAAATGTAAAGGTAATGCAGGAAACATTATTTGGGTACAGAGCCATAGTGATGCAGAAATATTAATTTGGGGAAACCCATGGGGGCTGGAAGAGGACAGAGATCTGCCACTCCCCTGAGCACACAATCTGATGCTGACGTCTTCTTAGCATGGCGATAAGATGGCAGCACTGGCACACGCAACGTCTTTTCACCAAGCCTACGGCAGATGAAGATCTTACAGCACTCGCCGACAGGGTGGCCAACTTTTCCATGCTTAGTAACTGGAAACCCCAGGACCAGGGGAGGGGCAATGCGAGAGAGTTCTGATTCAGATCAATTTATTGGCAGGACAACGTTCCACATCTTGCGAAAGTAATCTACAGAATGATTCGAATAAAAAGAGGAGGAAAAGAAGGGAAAAAAGCAAAATGATAATATGTCTAGTAAGGTGCAGGTTGCGAGAAGTACAGCATCAGAGCCATGTCTTGGATTCTGGTACTGATCCGGAATGTCTCTGCTCAGATCCCGGATTCATCCCAGGTTCTGGTACTGATCCGGAACGTCTCTGCTCAGATCCCGAATTCTGGTGCTGGTCCGGATTGTCTCTGCTCAGATCCCGGTTCTGGTACTGATCCGGAATGTCTCTGCTCAGATCCTGGATTCTGGTGCTGGTCCAGATTGTCTCTGCTCAGATCCCGGGTTCTGGTACTGATCAGGAATGTCTCTGCTAAGATCCCGGATTCATCCCGGGTTCTGGTACTGATCCGGAATGTCTCTGCTCAGATCCCGGATTCATCCCGGGTTCTGGTACTGATCCGGAATGTCTCTGCTAAGATCCCGGATTCATCCCGGGTTCTGGTACTGATCCGGAATGTCTCTGCTCAGATCCCGGATTCATCCCGGGTTCTGTTACTGATCCGGAATGTCTCTGCTCAGATCCCGAATTCTGGTGCTGGTCCGTATTGTCTCTGCTCAGATCCCAGATTCTGGTGCTCATCCAGATTGTCTCTACTCGGATCCTGGGTTCTGGTGCTGGTCCGAATTGTCTCTGCTCAGATCCCGAATTCTGGTGCTGGTCCAGATTGTCTCTGCTCGGATCCCGAGTTCCGGTTCTAATCCGGATTGTCTCTGCTCAGATCCCGAATTCTGGTGCTGGTCCAGATTGTCTCTGCTCGGATCCTGGGTTCTGGTGTTAATCCAGTTTGTTTCTGCTCAGATCCCAGGTTCTGGTGCTGGTCCGAATTGTCTCTGCTCACATCCCAGGTTCTGGTGCTGGTCCGGATTGTCTCTGCTCAGATCCTGGTTCTGTCCCGGGGACAGGATCTCACAGACTCTGCTGCTCTCGCTGCTGTTTCTCCTCTTTCCCCCAGGATTAGACGCAGTTTTTCCTGCTCCTTCTTTTGTGGGAAGTCTGTGATTTTCTCTCTCAGCTTTGGGAAATGTGCATCTCTTCTCTCTTGGCATTTTGCACAGTGCAGGGGCAAATGATTGCTGGTTCTGGTTCTCCAGTGTTACATTGCATGCTGACCGGCTGATTCAGAAACCCCAGTGTTAAACTGTGGACTGCAATTCAGCACACAGTTTCCTAATGCACAGGCTAATATATTTTTTAATTCCCAATGCAGTAAACTAATGGTATGCTAATGCATCAAGAGATTAAAGAGCAGGCTCCACAGATGAAATGCACGTTTTAACTGAGGAAGGGGGGAGGGGCGTCCTTGACAGGCTATGCAGCGGCAGCCGCCACCTCTAAGTCACATAAATACCAACTTATCTGGGTGTCTGGCACAATGGCGTACTAAGGGGGGCCGAGGGGGCAGTCTGCCCCAGGCGACAACAGCAGGAAGGTCCCACAGGGCATGAAGAAGTGATGTGCTGGCAGGGTTCCCACTCCCTGCCAGCAAAAGCAAGGTCCTGTGGAAGAAGAGGCCGGCAGCAGATGAAGACGAGCCCCAAAATGTGTGTGAGAGAGCAAGAGACTGGCCCTTTGTGAGTATGTGCCAGTTTGCAAGAGGGTGCCAGTGTGTGTGTGGGTATGAGAGGGTGTCTGTGTGTGTGGGTATGAGAGGGTGCCTGTGTGTGTCTGTGTGTGTGGGTATGAGAGGGTGTCTGTGTGTGTGGGTATGAGAGAGGGTGCCTGTGTGTGTGGCTATGAGAGGGTGCCTGTGTGTGTGTGTGTCTGTGTGTGTGGGTATGAGAGGGTGCCTGTGTGTGTGTGGGTATGAGAGGGTGTCTGTGTGTGTGGGTATGAGAGGGTGCCTATGTGTGTATGTGTGTGTGGGTATGAGAGGGTGCCTGGGTGTGTGCCTGGGTGTGTGTCTGTGTGTGTGGGTATGAGAGGGTGTGTGTGTGGGGGGGGGTATGAGAGGGTGCCTGTGTATGTGGGTATGAGAGGGTGCCTGTGTGTGTGTGTGTGTGTGTGTGTGTGTGTGTCTGTGTGTGTGGGTATGAGAGGGTGCCTGTGTGTGTGTGGGTATGAGAGGGTGTCTGTGTGTGTGGGTATGAGAGGGTGCCTGGGTGTGTGTGTGTGTGTGGGTATGAGAGGGTGCCTGGGTGTGTGCCTGGGTGTGTGGGTATGAGAGGGTGTGTGTGTGTGTGTGTGGGTATGAGAGGGTGCCTGTGTGTGTGTGTGTGTGTGTGTGTGTGTCTGTCATGGTTATTGGTGTTTGGGTGGATGCTTGGACACTGTGGCAGCTGACCACGCCCACGGGAGGGCAGTCCTGTGAGGGACCACAGTGTCAGGCTAGACTCCGGACGGACAAACCCAGATTTGAATCTTTTATTAAACAGTATATGGAACCACCAGAGGTGGCAGTAGTGAGTAGTGGTTGTAGAGCCCGGCTGATCCTCTGTAAGCAGTGCTGTAGTGGAAAGAGACTGAGAGTTATGAGCACACAGAATTAGCATTTAGAGTCCCAGGTAAAATAGGAGAGCTCCGAGACAGGGAGAGCAGGCCCTCAAGGAGCGAGTACCTGGTCCCTTAGAGCAGAGAGACTCAGTAGCATTGTACTCACGTAGCAGTAACAGAGATTCCACTAGACGAGAGGTCTGGCACCGGAGCAGAGGGCAGGGCCTCGAGGAGCGAGTACCTGGTTCCAGTGAAGCAGTACTGTAGAGAGAGATGTTTTCTGTACTCACAGATGGTGACTGTAAGTTACTTCTTCCAAGTAGAAGGTAAAGGTTGCAGGCAGCGACACAGGGAACATGGGCCCTCGAGGAGCGAGTACCGGATTCCTGATAGCACCTGAAAGAAGCAGAGAGGCCCCTGAGGAGCGGGTACCCCGTTAGTGACCCCGAAGGGTAGTAAGAGTTCCAGTAGAGCTGGAGTGGCAGAGTAGCTTAGGAACGGAGAGCGAATCCCATCCGTACGAGTTCCGTTGCTAACTCAACGAGCTAGCAAATGTAGTAGGCAGATATACCCTGGAGTCGTGACGTCAGAACAGGGGAACGCCCCTGAGGTTCGCGCCAACGTGAAGATAAAGATGAGGGCGGCGTGCGTGCACGCGCCCTAGAGGTACCTTGAAGGAGAATGGCGGGAGGCAACACCAAAGCCGGTCTGCAGACGCCGGAGAGGTCGGCAAGCAGACGCCACGGCGACCATCAGTCCAAGCTGAGCGGGAGGAGCCGCACGTAGAGAGAGGTAGGCGGGGCGAAGCTGTCGAAGACCGACGGACACATCAGTGTGTGTGTGTGAGAGAGAGTGAGACAGAGGAAACGTGCGTCTGTCTCACACACACACACACACACACACTCAAGCTCCTTCTGACTATTACCAGGCATACGTGTGAGACAGAGGGAGCATATTTTACTTGTACCCCGAGTCCACGACAATTTCAGGGTAACAGGTATTCAGAGAGGAGGATTTTTTTAATCCTTAGTTTTAAGCACTGGGTGTTATTTGATGTCTGCTGTTTTGAAATATTTTATCGGATTAGGACATTTTAAAAAATTTGTACAGAAGCTTCTTATTAAATATTATTCTACTCATCAGCTGTTTCGATATGTATATTTTTAGTATGGTTTTACTATTCTGATTGATTTATATTCCTTGATTGTATTGTTTTGAGGAATAGTGATTTTCTCCTTTCCCTTTGTTGCACTGCATACGGAATCTGGCTTGTTGTGGCTTCCAGTTCAGGTTTTGTCTGCATGTGTGTGTGTGTTAGTGTGTGAGAGACAGATAAAGCATATGTGTGTGCTTGTGTTAGCGTGTGAGAGACACAGAGGAAGCGTGTGTGTATTAGCATGTGTGAGAGAGACTGAAGAAGGGTGTGTGTGTGAGAGAGAGAGAGAAGGAGGAAGAGTGTCTGTGTGTGTGTGTGTGTGTCAGCGAGACACACAGGAAGCGTTTGTGTGTATGTGTTTGAGAGGTGCAGGGAAAGTTTGTGTATGTGTGTCTCTCTCACACACAGACATACACATGCACCCTCTGTCTCTCACCAAGCATGTGTGTGTATGAGAGAGAGGGAGCTTATTGTGTGTGTGTGTGTGTGTGTGTGTGTGTGTGTGCATGCGTGCCCCCAGTCTACAACATTCTTAGGATGTCAGATATGGAGAGCAGGAACATAAGAAATTGCCATACTGGGTCAGACCAAGGGTCCATCAAGCCCAGCATCCTGTTTCCAACAGTGGCCAATCCAGGCCATAAGAACCTGGCAAGTACCCAAACATTAGATGGATCACAAGCTACTATAGCTTATTAATTAATAGCAATTTAAGGATTTTTCCTCTAGAAAACCTTTCCTCTATCCAAACCTTTTTTCTTTCAATTTATACTTTATTAGTTTTCAATTTCATAACAAATGAAATACATTTTTTCAAACTTAAATGAGGCAATACAATTGTGCACAATCCATAGGAAATTAACATCTATACTACTCCAAAAAGCAAATCTATAACTGATTAGCACATTTTATCCAATAAATGGGAGCCGATTAAACAATACTTCCCATCACATAATAATAATTTAGAAGAGAGGGGATCATTTTATCTTCTTATGCACCTCCTTCCGTTGTTTGAGCCTGACTCGACTTTTCTATTTCTTTGTCCCTCAGAAAACTCTCCAGGTGGGGAGGTAAACTAAAAATAAACTTTTTCCCTTGATAACTTACAAAACATCGGCAGGGGTACTTTAAACAGAAAGTCGCCCCCAACTGCAAAGTTCTGCTCTTTAAGGCAAGAATCTGTTTCCTGCGCACGTGCGTGGACTTGGATACATCCGGGAAAGCAGAAACCTTCTGTCCACAGAATGGAAGATCCCGGTATTTGAGAAACTTTTCAAATATGAACTCTTTATCCCTTTCCAAGTCAAAAGAGACAAACAAAGTTGTCCTTTTATTAATTATATCTAACGAATCTTCTAGAAACGTTGATGTAGCTGGGGATTGTAAGTCACCCAATCTCCCAGGGCTATCAGCCAACTTTAAAGGGAAATAGTACATTTCAGAAATAGAGGGGATATCCTCCTCTATGTGCCAGAAGAAACTTAGGAAACATCTCAAATGGGGATAAGAGCCCAGTAAAAGGAAAATTTACAAAACGTAAGTTCTTAACTCGCATACAATTTTCCAAGTTCTCTGTTTCGCTATGCAATAATATATTATCAGAAATACACAGAGATTCAACACCCTGTGCACTTTGAACTTTTGTTGTTAAATTATTGACCTTAGTTTCTAAATCAATTAACTTTTTCCCTTGTTCTCTAATTAGCAGTCTGTTCCCATTAAGCATGGTTGAAAAGGATGAGTTCATCTGAGTAACCTTGGAGTCAAGTTTTAACTACGTCCGCCACAAGTCCCCCAGAGTTACACTGGAAGCGTCTGCAGCTGTTGCCTGTGTGCTTCCATACAGGCCGATACAGTACAGAGCGCTCCAACGGAGCGCACTGTTAGCCTGCTCTTGGATGCGCGTTTTCCCTTACCCCTTATTCAGTAAGGGGAGGAAAACACGCGTCCAACCCATGGCACCTAATAGCGCCCTCAATAGGCAAATGCAAATGCATGTTAATGGCCCTATTAGTTATTCCCGCTCAATTCAGTACATAAGGTGTGCAGCCAAGCCGAACATTTTACTTTAAGAAATTAGTGCCGACCCAAAGGTAGGCGCTAGTTTCTGCCGGCACCAGGGAAGTGTACAGAAAAGCAGTAAAAACTGCTTTTCTGTGCATCCTCCGACTTAATATCATGGCAATATTAAGTCGGAGGTCCCGAAGGTTGTAAAAAGTAAAAAAAAAAAAAATTTAAACTGAGCGTCGGCTGTCAAACCCGCTGAAAGCCGCCGCTCCAGTTCAAAAGGAGGCACTAGGGAGACGCTAGTGTCCCTAGCGCCTCCTTTTCCTCGTTTCTACCGCACCACCTAATTTGAATACTGCATCGCACGGGCGTTCATCCGCTCTCCCGCGGACTTTACTGAATCGGCCTGATAGTGTGCAGATGGTATTCCGTTATCACCTTCCTGATGGAAAGAAGGCAAAGGATGTGGAAATGCAGTGCCCACAAAGATGTATCTTCCTCACTACTTACATTCGCAGTCTCACTTCCTGTGGACTTATCCACAGCTGCTGCTCCTGAGGGTTGTAGAGGTGTGGGTCCCATGCCAGGACATAGTGAGACATCCAAAGTGTCTCCGTTGCAGTCCTCTCTTGGCAAGCTGAGCCTATTTATATGGGCATCCATTGGTCCAAGCCTTGCTATGGCCGGAGAAGAGGTAACAACTTCGGCCTTTCTCTCGCGCTCCAAAAATACCAACGGAAAGCTTCAGAAGCAATCAAAGCAATCAAAGGCGGTCAAAGCCGGTCTAAGCTGCATGTGCACCCCTTTGGCGCGCGCGCGGCTTAGGTGTCGCGCCGGCGGTGTCAATGCGCCGCTTCACTCGGGGTTTTAAAGCCCCGGTCACAGGCAGTGATGTCAGCAGGGTATCCCCCAGCTGATCAGCAAGTTCTTAATCAGGGCTTACTGTTGCCTGGAGAGCTCCGATAGTCCTCCTCTCTCCCTCTCGCAGCCCCATCCAAACCTTTTTTAAACCCAGTTTCACTAACTTCTTTAACTACCTCCTCTGGCAATGAATTCTAGAGCTTAACTATGCACTGAGTGAAAAAGACTTTTCTTGGATTTTTTTTTTTTTATTCTTTATTGTTTCAAGATTATTACAACAAATAAAACAACATTGAAATTAAACTGAGAACGATACACTTATTGACAAAATAATAATATAGCAAATTAAATAAGGAAATCTTCTTCAAGATATCTTTACTCAGTAAACAAGGAAAATAAAGTGAAAGATGTCACTATCTGAATGGACTTATAAGCAAATTTACATTATTTAAGTCTCTATTTATACTCATATTCTGGACATTATTGTGCAAGAAGGTTCTTAAGTCCTGTAGGATCAGTGAATACATAGTTATTTCCATTCAGTTTTACAATGCATTTACAGGGGTATTTCAAATTAAAATATCCTCCTTTTTCAACAACTTTCTCTCTATACTGAAGAAATGTTTTTCTTCGCAATTGTGTGGATCTTATAAGATCTGGAAAAATCCAGACTTTATGTCCGTAAAAGGTAGATGTTCTATTTCTAAAGAAAGCTCTCATAATAATATCTTTATCAGTTGAAAATGCTGCTTGAACTAACAAAGTTCTTCTTAACTTTATTTCAATCTCGTCTTGAGATTTTTGGAGAACATCTGATCTATCAATAGAATCCACAACATTCTCATTTCTTTTATCACGCGTACCTTTTAAATCCTGATCTGTCTCACCTCTTTTTCCTCCCAAGTAGAATGCTTTTATTATAACAGGCATACACTTTTCAGGTATTTTCAGTATTTGTATCAAATATGTCCTAAACAACTCTATTGGATTTACTTTTTTACAGATAGGAAAATTATTAACTCTAATATTTAAAGATCTAATCACATTCTCTAAATTTTCCAATCTTTTATTAACTTCTTCACCTGAAATTATCTGTTGAGTCTGAATTTTTTCTACTTGAAGTACTTTTTTCTCCATCATATCAAGTTTGTTCTTTTGTTTTTCCAATTCACCAGTATTTAAAACAGAAGTTGAAGTTTTCATTACAACTTCCATCAATTTATTAATTGATATATCTAATTTAGACATACAATTACATAAACTCTCAAGAGTTATATTCGTTGGTTTAGTTAATAAAGTATCAGATTTTATAACCACATCAATTTTCCCTTGTTTTTCTATAGCTAAAGTACTATTCTTTGGAGTAGTAGACTCCAAGGGAAACACATTCATATTATGTTTCATATTCCAGGAAGCATTGTCGACTTGATCTCTTTCCGCTGAATTTAATTCCTTAAACTGGACACTTTCATCTGATATTTCTAAAGGACTCACCAACTTTTTTTGCACAACTCCTGGCTCCCTTGGGGTTTTTATACCCCTCTGCCAGGAGGAGATGGCGGAGCCGGAGCCCCAGGGCTCAAAGATATTTCATTGACCTGAGGTGAGTCAGTCCGTTCAACTGGTCTGCTCAACTGGGGAACTTTGTGGAACTAACCAATCTAATACCATTTTTTGACCTGCATCAACTACAGCCACTTCACTAGGAGGCCTCAGTTTGGCCTTCCTTTTAGTATGTGGCATTCTAATCCAAGCAAAAAGGAAATTTAAAGTCAGAAATGATATCAGATAATATAATCTGATATTGTTATACCCCAAAAGTGTAACCCTCCCAATCGACATGAAGTTGGTTATTTCAAATCAAAACAACTTCAAATCTACCTTATCTACACCCCCCCTGGTCTCTTAGAAAAAGACCCCTCTCCTCTTGTTGAATTCCTTGCTGATTCTCTCTCCCCAGACCCCCTACTATTCTCTTTGGTGATTTCAACCTTCATGTTGACTCCAACCCCCAATCCCCAGCTTGTGAAGCCTTCATTTCCTCCCTCGAAGCGATGGGCCTTACATAAATCATACACGCTCCTACTCATAAGGCAGGCCACACCTTAGATCTTATATTCACAAGCTCAACCATTAACACAATCCACTCCCCATCATGCCGTGCTATACCATGGTCCGACCACTCCATTATTAGAACCACCCTTGCATTACAGCCATCAACCCCTTCCTCCACCATTCAGCCCCAATCCTTCAAATTCCGTAAGACCTGTACCCTAGACTCCCTTACAACAGCATGTTCTGACATTCCAAACATTCTTGACCTTTCATCGGCCAACAATGCCGTCTCCTCCTGGTCTGAGATTACCCTTAACATCGCCAACCAACTATGCCCCCTTGTAGTAAAAACTATTAAACCTGCACATCCAAACAAAAAACTATGGTTTACACCTGAACTTAAGAAACTTAAAACCCTCCTCAGAACTGCAGAAAGACGCTGGCGCAAACTCCCCTCTCCAGCAACTAAAACCTACTACTATCAACTTATGCACGAAAACAGAAAAGCCATTCTGGAAACCAAACGTGTATATTTTGCAAAAAAAATCCACCAATTCCAATACAACCCCAAGGCCCTTTTCTCCATGATTTCCACCCATACCAGTCTCACCCCTACACTACCACCCGAGCCTACCTCTAACAAACGATGCAATGAACTGGCACTTTTCTTTCAAAACAAAGTGTCCTCACTCCTTGCACAATTCTCCCTAAACACCGACAACGTATCACTTCCCTTCACTCACCTTTCTGCCTCACTCTCATCCTTTGAACTCTCCTCCTCCATTGAAATTGAAAACATCCTAAAAAAGATGAGACCCTCTTCCCATCCCTCTGAAACTATACCTACCAAACTCTTACTATCTATTCCTAAAACTATGGCCAAACCTCTTTCTTACATTTATTTATTTATTTATTTATTTAAGGTCTCTTTTATACCGACATCCGTTGACACATCGCATCGGTTTACAAAAAACAAAAACATTTGGGCAGAGCCCTTACATATAACAGCGGAACAGGATTAACTTTTGGGCAGGGCCCTTACATATAACCAATAGAGTACATTAAACAGGGGGTGAAAACTAGATATAAATATAACTCAATATGAGTAAAAAACTATATACACAGATAGGAGAGTTCAAAATACAAAAACAGCAGGCAAATTCTTAGTCTTAAATCGAAAGCATTCATGGTCATAGCTCGAAGATTATATTATAGAGGGATTCTCTAGAGGGGAAATTCTAAGTGGTGGGGGGGGATATGGAGTAGGCTTGCTGGACATCTTCAACTGTTCTCTTGAACAAGGCTTGGTCCCCAACATACTAAAACAAGCTGTGGTTAAGCCCATCCTCAAAAAACCCAGCCTGGACTCAGCTAACCTATCCAATTTCAGACCCATCTCTAATCTCCCTTTCCTTTCCAAAGTCCTTGAAAAACTAGTCAACTCTTGTCTGTCTGACTATCTCGAACAACACAAAATCCTTCCTTCCGCTCAATATGGTTTCAGGAAACACCTCAGTACTGAAACACTACTCCTCTCCCTAACTGATACCATAATTAAAGGAATAGATGCTGGTCACTCCTACCTCATTGCCATGTTGGATATCTCGGCAGCATTCGACACAGTCAATCATAATATCCTTATCAACATCCTAATCAGCATTGGTATCTCTGGTTCTGCACTCTCCTGGATCAAATCTTATCTACAAAATCATTACTACACGGTTATCATAGATAACACACAATCTGACCCGGTCAGCCTTGACATGGTGTCCCCCAAGGTTCTTCTCTCTCCTCCACTTTGTTTAACATCTACATGCTCCCTCTCACCACCCTCCTTACTAACCTCGGTATCAAGCACTTCATCTACGCAGATGATGTGCAAATTATTTTCCCATTCACAGATTCCCTCCACACTGCTCTCCAAAACTGGGAGGCGTGTCTCACTTCTATCAACCATCTCCTCACTAGCATGCACCTGGCTCGCAACCCTCATAAAACTGAGCTCCTAATCATCTCCAATAAACACTTTTCACCCTCTATTCCACCCTCGTATTCATCCTACACCTTCCCAGCCCAGGAGTCCTGATTGACAACCAGCTCTCCTTCAAACCCTTCATTAAATCTATCCTCAGAGAATGCCACTTTAAACTACAAACAATTAAAAAACTCAGACCTCTGCTATATTTCTCTGACTTTCATACAGTATTGCAGTCTATTATCTTTTCCAAACTAGATTACTGCAACGCTCTTCTTCTTGGCCTCCCTTCTACCCACACCAAACCCTTACAACTCTTACAAAACGCTGCAGCATGTATTCTCACAAATTCTAAAATGAGGGACCACATTACACCGACCCTTATTGATCTACATTGGCTACCAGTACAATCACGAATCCTTTACAAAACATTATCTCTCATTCATAAAAGTATCATAAATGAGAAAACCCACTGGATCAGCCCTCCACTACTTCCTCATACCTCCACAAGGCCAACCCGCTCCACCCTCCAAGGGACTCTCCACACTCCCTCAATTAAGTCCACCAAACCTATTTCCACAACAAACAGAGCTTTCTCTCTTGCAGGTCCCTCCCTCTGGAACTCTATGCCTCTTGATTTACGCACTGAAACCTCCACACCCAAATTTAAAAAAAAAACTTAAAACCTGGCTATTCCTACAAGCCTTTCCGTCCATCTCTACCCCACCTATGTGACTATTCATTAAACATCTGCTGTATATTTACTGAACAACTGCTAACAATTGCCAGTGTCTGTCCTGCAAGATCCAATTTGTCCTTTTGGAAAGCTGTTGTATACTTTTGAACCCTGCTTAGACCTGATCCTGTCAATCTCCCACAACCTTGGTGCGAGAGACATCTCCGTGGGTGTCCCCCACAAAACCTGTTCCCTATGACCATCCCTGTCAACCTCTTTACCCTCCTCCCTCTCCTTCCCCCCTCCTACCCTTTCCCTTCATCCCTCTTATCCTGTTACCCCCTCTAATCCTTATAACACAACCTTGTACATAGTATTTTATATTATTTGCTATAACCAATATCCCGTATATTCTGTACCTTCGTAATTTATTTTATATATATTCCAATATTTAACTACCTTGTTCTTATGTAAAATTGTTAATTGTTCCCTGTAAAGGCCATGCCTAAATGATAGTTACACTATCATAGTTTTAAGTTATCTGTAAATCGATACGATGTGCGAACGGTTGTCGGTATATAAAAGTCTCAAATAAATAAATAATGCAAAACTTCACAAGGAAAAAATATCTATTGACAAATTCCACTTAAATGGAACCAGAGAACAACGTACTTGCAATCTATAATCCGAGGAAAATTACAAGGATCCCAGCAAATTCTCGGCAAAGCCCTGCACGCACAGCTTCGGCAGCGCGCCGGCTCTGCTGCGCGCCGCAGCAGCAGGAAACTTTATACCAGCGATCCGTTCCGGGTCCCGCCTCCTCCAGAAGTAGCCCACGAAAGGAAATGCTAGTGTCCAACAAAGAAAAGTCCGTCGGGGCAAGCTACCGCTTACCCCCGGGTTCTTCACACAGGTAATCAAAAGTGTGTACCTTCTCCTCTGGCTCCTTCTTGGATTTGTTTTAAATGAGCTACTTGCTAACTTCATGGAGTACCCCCACCCCCGGTCACTCCATGAAGTTAGCAAGTATTAGTATTAATTATTGGGTGTTATTTGATTTCTCTGCTGTTTTGAAATATTTTAATGGGTTAGGAAAATTTAAAATTATCTATGGGGGGGCAAAGGACGTATCTGCCCCGGGTGCCAAATACTTTATGTACGCCACTGTTCTTGCGAGGTTCACTAGTCTTTGATCTGATAAGTACTTATCTGGCTAAGTAGCAGCAAACTGCACCAGATAACTGGATAAGCTGGTTTTTATCCGCGACGTGTGTTTGACATTTTTTTCCATTTTTTACTCTTTTTTGCTGGTTTTAAGTGCCAGCATTGAAGCACTGGACACCTAACTCCACCTTAAGCTCTGGAATTCATTACCAGAGGATGTGGTTAGGGCAGTTACTGTAGCTGGGTTTAAAAAGGGGTGGAGGAGAAGTCCATAAACTGCTATTAATTAATAGGAAATAGCCACTCACTGTTGCCGGCATTAGCAGAATGGGATCTATTTAATGTTTGGGTACTTGCCAGGTACCTGTATCCTATCACAGACACTGATCAGCGGGTTTCTCATGGTATCAGGGCTATAGCACAGAATAGAGGGTTATCCTATCACAGACACTGATCAGCGAGTTTCTCATGGTATCAGTGCTGTAGCACAGAATAGAGGATTATCCTATCACAGACACTGATCAGTGAGTTTCTCATGGTATCAGGGCTGTAGCACAGAATAGAGGATTATCCTACCACAGACACTGATCAGTGAGTTTCTCATGGTATCAGTGCTGTAGCACAGAATAGAGGATTATCCTATCACAGACACTGATCAGCGAGTTTCTCATGGTATCAGTGCTGTAGCATAGAATAGAGGATTATCCTATCACAGACACTGATCAGCAGGTTTCTCATGGTATCAGGGCTGTAGCACAGAATAGAGGATTATCCTACCACAGACACTGATCAGCAGGTTTCTCATGGTATCAGTGCTGTAGCATAGAATAGAGGATTATCCTACCACAGACACTGATCAGTGAGTTTCTCATGGTATCAGTGCTGTAGCACAGAATAGAGGATTATCCTATCACAGACACTGATCAGCGGGTTTCTCATGGTATCAGTGCTGTAGCACAGAATAGAGGATTATCCTACCACAGACACTGATCAGCAGGTTTCTCATGGTATCAGTGCTGTAGCATAGAATAGAGGATTATCCTATCACAGACACTGATCAGCGGGTTTCTCATGGTATCAGGGCTGTAGCACAGAATAGAGGATTATCCTATCACAGACACTGATCAGCAGGTTTCTCATGGTATCAGGGCTGTAGCACAGAATAGAGGATTATCCTACCACAGACACTGATCAGCAGGTTTCTCATGGTATCAGTGCTGTAGCATAGAATAGAGGATTATCCTATCACAGACACTGATCAGCGGGTTTCTCATGGTATCAGGGCTGTAGCACAGAATAGAGGATTATCCTATCACAGACACTGATCAGCAGGTTTCTCATGGTATCAGGGCTGTAGCACAGAATAGAGGATTATCCTACCACAGACACTGATCAGCAGGTTTCTCATGGTATCAGTGCTGTAGCATAGAATAGAGGATTATCCTATCACAGACACTGATCAGCGGGTTTCTCATGGTATCAGGGCTGTAGCACAGAATAGAGGATTATCCTATCACAGACACTGATCAGCGGGTTTCTCATGGTATCAGGGCTGTAGCACAGAATAGAGGATTATCCTATCACAGACACTGATCAGCGGGTTTCTAATGGTATCAGAGCTGTAGCACAGAATAGAGGATTATCCTATCACAGGCACTGATCAGCGGGTTTCTTATGGTATCAGTGCTGTAGCACGGAATAGAGGATTATCCTATCACAGACACTGATCAGTGTGTTTCTCATGGTATCAGTGCTGTAGCACAGAATAGAGGATTATCCTATCACAGACACTGATCAGTGTGTTTCTCATGGTATCAGTGCTGTAGCATAGAATAGAGGATTATTCTGTCACAGACACTGATCAGCGGGTTTCTCATGGTATCAGGGCTGTAGCACAGAATAGAGGATTATCCTATCACAGACACTGATCAGTATGTTTCTCATGGTATCAGTGCTGTAGCATAGAATAGAGGATTATTCTATCACATGCATTCATCAGCATTTTTCTCCAGGTGTCTGTCTTGCACTACAGATGAGTTGTACAATAGAAGGCTAGATGCTAGATGTGAAAGTAGAATCATTTCATTTCTGGAATTTTATCAGTTTATTGTTGTTTATTTATTTACCTATTTTATATACCGTCATTGCAGTAAAGATCACAACGATCTATATCATGACATAAACCTTTTAGTTACCAATTACAGATAAAAGGAGAGATATAGGAGATTGGGCTGGTAGGAGTGAAGGGGCTATAACAGCAACAGGTGCTGGAGGAATGTGAAGTAGGGGTTTAGGAGTCAGTGTTTCTGATATATTTATTAGGGGTGCGTTGGAAAGGAAGACGTGAGGTGTTCTTAATTTAGGTTCATAATGAGTTTATCCTTGTAGGACAAAGTATCAATTTCGGATGGTTAAGTGAGATTGTAGGCATTTTGAAACAACCAGTGCATAGATGAAAACCCATAACTGGCACCCTCCTTCTTGGAGCCTTATTTGAAATTTGCAAAAAGGATTTGCTGGGAATGGGGCAAAACAAGGATTATTTTGGGAGCAATGTCCTTCTCTTTTTTTTTTCTTTTAGGAGTAACCGATAATTCGGGGTTTGTCTTATATTATACCGATCAGCTGAGGCCGAACGACGCAGGTGTTTTAAGAGTGGGATACAATCCGTTTGACCTCAACATGGCTATCCCTCCAAAATCAAATTCCTTTAAGATTTATTCACTGTGCAAGACAGAAAAATTCCCAGATGTGAGTAACACTTCAGACACATAAATGGCTCTGGTATTTTCAACCTCTACACTTTATTTTGTTTGTGTCTCACCCCTGGAATATTAAGCCCCTGCGCTCCCTGCATTTTGATGGAGTCTCCTCTGGTATTTTCAGCCCCTGCACTCTCTGCATTTTGCTGGAGTCTCCTCTGGTATTTTCAGCCCCTGCGCTCTCTGCATTTTCCTGGGGTCTCCTATGGTATTTTCAGCCCCTGCGCTCTCTGCATTTTGCTGGAGTCTCCTCTGGTATTTTCAGCCCCTGCGCTCTCTGCATTTTGCTGGAGTCTCTTCTGGTATTTCCAGCCCCTGCGCTCTCTGCATTTTGCTGGAGTCTCCTCTGGTATTTTCAGCCCCTGCGCTCTCTGCATTTTGCTGGAGCCTCCTCTGGTATTCTCAGCCTCTGTGCTCTCTGCATTTTGCTGGAGCCTCCTCTGGTATTTTCAGCCCCTGCACTCTCTGCATTTTGCTGGAGCCTCCTCTGGTATTCTCAGCCTCTGTGCTCTCTGCATTTTGCTGGAGTCTCCTCTGGTATTCTCAGCCCCTGCGCTCTCTGCATTTTGCTGGAACCTCATCTGGTATTTTCAGCCCCTGCACTCTCTGCATTTTGCTGGAGTCTCCTCTGGTATTGTCAGCCCCTGCGCTCTCTGCATTTTGCTGGAGTCTCCTCTGGTATTTTCAGCCCCTGCGCTCTCTGCTTTTTCTGGAGTCTCCTCTGGTATTTTCAGCCCCTGCGCTCTCTGCATTTTGCTGGAGTCTTCTCTGGTATTTTCAGCCCCTGCGCTCTCTGCATTTTGCTGGAGCCTCCTCTGGTATTCTCAGCCTCTGTGCTCTCTGCATTTTGCTGGAGTCTCCTCTGGTATTCTCAGCCCCTGCGCTCTCTGCATTTTGCTGGAGTCTCCGCTGGTATTCTCAGCCTCTGCGCTCTCTGCATTTTGCTGGAGTCTCCTCTGGTATTTTCAGCCCCTGCGCTCTCTGCATTTTGCTGGAGTCTCCTCTGGTATTCTCTGCCCCTGCGCTCTCTGCATTTTGCTGGAGTCTCCCCTGGTATTCTCAGCCCCTGCGCTCTCTGCATTTTGCTGGAGTCTCCTCTGGTATTCTCAGCTCCTGCTCTGTCTGCATTTTGCTGGAGTTTCCCCTGGTATTCTCAGCCCCTGTGCTCTCTGCGTTTTGCTGGAGTCTCCTCTGGTATTCTCAGCCCCTGCGCTCTCTGCATTTTGCTGGAGTCTCCTCTGGTATTCTCAGCCCCTGCGCTCTCTGCATTTTGCTGGAGTCTCCTCTGGTATTCTCAGCCCCTGCGCTCTCTGCATTTTGCTGGAGTCTCCCCTGGTATTTTCAGTCCTTGCTGTCTCTCTGCAGTGTCCATAGCTAGGAATGTGCGTTTGTTTGAAACAAAATGCCCTTTCCATTTTAATTTGTTTTTAAAATGAAACAAAAGAAAAACAACACTTCATTTGTTTCTTTGATTTCCCTTGCTGCTGGAAAAACAGCCGACCAAACAAACAAAATCCACCCTCCGGGTGCATCTTCCAGTTCCCCCTGTTCCCATGTCAGTGTTTCTCTTTCTTCAGGGAGCAGGAGCGATTGTGCGTCATTCATGTTGCGCTGGTGGGGTCTGCCAGCATCATAGTGTACCACCAACGTGTGTGTGTATGTGTGTGTGTGTGTCTGTGGGTGTGTGTCTGTGTGTGTATGACTGTGTGTGTGTGTATGTATCTGTGTGTGTGTCTGTGTGTGTCTGTGTGTCTGTGTGTCTCTGTGTGTGTGTCATGTTTCTCACAAACACACAATAACTGATGATCCTTTGCAGGCCAATGATGCGCCAGTGCCTGACATGAATGTGTTTGAAGTCTTCCCTCATGCACACCTGACGGCCCGAAGGATACAAAGCGCTCTCTACAGGTAAGGAAAGGGTTAATGCCACTCCTGCCCAGGCTATGCCTTTGATAGCTGCAGAGGTAAATATGTAGAAATAGGATGGAGGCTTGTGGGGTTGGTGCATTGTTTGCGATGGTTCTGCCATCTGCGACCTCCGCAAACAGGAAAGAAACGTTACCTTTGAATTCTGACCTCAGAAAGAGTGTATGAGCTGTCAAATTAGCAAGGAATGCATGGGATTTGTCCAATAATAAGATATCCCCTTAGGTAGAGAGATCCTACTGTATATCTTTGCTTTTTATTTGTTAATCTTTATATCTGGAACGGGGAAAATAGTGGGGTTAAAAGGAGACCTGCCCTTTTCCTAGCATCAGTATATGCAGGGTTAAAGGAGACCTGCCCTTTTCCTAGCATCAGTATATGCAGGGTTAAAGGAGAGCTGCCCTTTCTCCAGCATCACTATATGCATGGTTAAAGGAGACCTGCCCTTTCCCCAGCATCAGTATATGCATGGTTAAAGGAGACCTGCCCTTTTCCTAGCATCAGTATATGCAGGGTTAAAGGAGACCTGCCCTTTCCATAGCATCAGTATATGCATGGTTAAAGGAGACCTGCCCTTTTCCTAGCATCAGTATATGCAAGGTTAAAGGAAACCTGCCCTTTTCCTAGCATCAGTATATGCAGGGTTAAAGGAGACCTGCCCTTTCCCCAGCATCAGTATATGCAAGGTTAAAGGAGACCTGCCCTTTCCCCAGCATCAGTATATGCAGGGTTAAAGGAGACCTGCCCTTTCCCCAGCATCACTATATGCAGGGTTAAAGGAGACCTGCCCTTATCCTAGCATCAGTATATGCATGGTTAAAGGAGACCTGCCCTTTCCCCAGCATCACTATATGCAGGGTTAAAGGAGACCTGCCCTTATCCTAGCATCAGTATATGCAGGGTTAAATGAGACCTGCCCTTTTCCTAGATCACTATATGCAGGGTTAAAGGAGACCTGCCCTTTCTGTAACATCAGTATATGCAGGGTTAAAGGAGACCTGCCCTTTCCCTAGCATCAGTATATGCAGGGTTAAAGGAGAGCTGCCCTTTCCGTAGCATCAGTATATGCAAGGTTAAAGGAGACCTGCCCTTTCCCCAGCATCAGTATATGCAGGGTTAAAGGAGACCTGCCCTTTCCTAGCATCACTATATGCATGGTTAAAGGAGACCTGCCCTTTCCCTAGCATCAGTATATGCAGGGTTAAAGGAGACCTGCCCTTTTCCTAGCATCAGTATATGCAGGGTTAAAGGAGACCTGCCCTTTCCCCAGCATCAGTATATGCATGGTTAAAGGAGAGCTGCCCTTTCCCCAGCATCACTATATGCAGGGTTAAAGGAGAGCTGCCCTTTCCCCAGCATCAGTATATGCAGGGTTAAAGGAGAGCTGCCCTTTCCCCAGCATCAGTATATGCATGGTTAAAGGAGACCTGCCCTTTCCCTAGATCACTATATGCAGGGTTAAAGGAGACCTGCCCTTTCCGTAACATCAGTATATGCAGGGTTAAAGGAGACCTGCCCTTTCCCCAGCATCACTATATGCAGGGTTAAAGGAGACCTGCCCTTTCCGTAACATCAGTATATGCATGGTTAAAGGAGACCTGCCCTTTCCCTAGCATCAGTATATGCAGGGTTAAAGGAGACCTGCCCTTTCCCTAGCATCACTATATGCATGGTTAAAGGAGACCTGCCCTTTCCCCAGCATCAGTATATGCAGGGTTAAAGGAGACCTGCCCTTATCCTAGCATCAGTATATGCATGGTTAAAGGAGACCTGCCCTTTCCCTAGCATCAGTATATGCAGGGTTAAAGGAGACCTGCCCTTTCCCTAGCATCAGTATATGCAGGGTTAAAGGAGACCTGCCCTTTTCCTAGATCACTATATGCATGGTTAAAGGAGACCTGCCCTTTCCGTAACATCAGTATATGCAGGGTTAAAGGAGAGCTGCCCTTTCTCCAGCATCAGTATATGCAGGGTTAAAGGAGACCTGCCCTTTTCCTAGATCACTATATGCATGGTTAAAGGAGACCTGCCCTTTCCGTAACATCAGTATATGCAGGGTTAAAGGAGAGCTGCCCTTTCCCCAGCATCAGTATATGCAAGGTTAAAGGAGACCTGCCCTTTCCCCAGCATCAGTATATGCAGGGTTAAAGGAGACCTGCCCTTTTCCTAGATCACTATATGCAGGGTTAAAGGAGACCTGCCCTTTCCGTAACATCAGTATATGCAGGGTTAAAGGAGACCTTCCCTTATCCTAGCATCAGTATATGCAGGGTTAAAGGAGACCTGCCCTTTTCCTAGATCACTATATGCAGGGTTAAAGGAGACCTGCCCTTTCCGTAACATCAGTATATGCAGGGTTAAAGGAGAGCTGCCCTTTCTCCAGCATCACTATATGCAGGGTTAAAGGAGACCTGCCCTTATCCTAGCATCAGTATATGCAGGGTTAAAGGAGACCTGCCCTTTCCCCAGCATCACTATATGCAGGGTTAAAGGAGACCTGCCCTTATCCTAGCATCAGTATATGCAGGGTTAAAGGAGACCTGCCCTTTTCCTAGATCACTATATGCAGGGTTAAAGGAGACCTGCCCTTTCCGTAACATCAGTATATGCAGGGTTAAAGGAGACCTGCCCTTTCCCTAGCATCAGTATATGCAGGGTTAAAGGAGACCTGCCCTTTCCCCAGCATCAGTATATGCATGGTTAAAGGAGAGCTGCCCTTTCCCCAGCATCACTATATGCAGGGTTAAAGGAGAGCTGCCCTTTCCCCAGCATCAGTATATGCAGGGTTAAAGGAGAGCTGCCCTTTCCCCAGCATCAGTATATGCAGGGTTAAAGGAGACCTGCCCTTTTCCTAGATCACTATATGCAGGGTTAAAGGAGACCTGCCCTTTCCGTAACATCAGTATATGCATGGTTAAAGGAGACCTGCCCTTTCCCTAGCATCAGTATATGCAGGGTTAAAGGAGACCTGCCCTTTCCCTAGCATCACTATATGCATGGTTAAAGGAGACCTGCCCTTTCCCCAGCATCAGTATATGCAGGGTTAAAGGAGACCTGCCCTTATCCAGCATCAGTATATGCATGGTTAAAGGAGACCTGCCCTTTCCCTAGCATCAGTATATGCAGGGTTAAAGGAGACCTGCCCTTTCCCTAGCATCACTATATGCATGGTTAAAGGAGACCTGCCCTTTCCCTAGCATCAGTATATGCAGGGTTAAAGGAGACCTGCCCTTTCCCTAGCATCAGTATATGCAGGGTTAAAGGAGACCTGCCCTTTCCCTAGCATCACTATATGCATGGTTAAAGGAGACCTGCCCTTTCCCTAGCATCAGTATATGCAGGGTTAAAGGAGATCTGCCCTTTTCCTAGCATCAGTATATGCAGGGTTAAAGGAGACCTGCCCTTTTCCTAGATCACTATATGCATGGTTAAAGGAGACCTGCCCTTTCCGTAACATCAGTATATGCAGGGTTAAAGGAGACCTGCCCTTTTCCTAGATCACTATATGCATGGTTAAAGGAGACCTGCCCTTTCCGTAACATCAGTATATGCAGGGTTAAAGGAGAGCTGCCCTTTCTCCAGCATCAGTATATGCAGGGTTAAAGGAAAGCTGCCCTTTCCTCAGCATCAGTATATGCAAGGTTAAAGGAGACCTGCCCTTTCCCCAGCATCAGTATATGCAGGGTTAAAGGAGACCTGCCCTTTTCCTAGATCACTATATGCAGGGTTAAAGGAGACCTGCCCTTTCCGTAACATCAGTATATGCAGGGTTAAAGGAGACCTGCCCTTATCCTAGCATCAGCATATGCAGGGTTAAAGGAGACCTGCCCTTTTCCTAGATCACTATATGCAGGGTTAAAGGAGACCTGCCCTTTCCGTAACATCAGTATATGCAGGGTTAAAGGAGAGCTGCCCTTTCTCCAGCATCAGTATACGCAGGGTTAAAGGAGAGCTGCCCTTTCTCCAGCATCACTATATGCAGGGTTAAAGGAGACCTGCCCTTTCCCTAGCATCAGTATATGCAGGGTTAAAGGAGACCTGCCCTTTCCGTAACATCAGTATATGCAGGGTTAAAGGAGACCTGCCCTTTCCCCAGCATCACTATATGCAGGGTTAAAGGAGACCTGCCCTTTCCGTAACATCAGTATATGCATGGTTAAAGGAGACCTGCCCTTTCCCTAGCATCAGTATATGCAGGGTTAAAGGAGACCTGCCCTTTCCCTAGCATCACTATATGCATGGTTAAAGGAGACCTGCCCTTTCCCCAGCATCAGTATATGCAGGGTTAAAGGAGACCTGCCCTTATCCTAGCATCAGTATATGCATGGTTAAAGGAGACCTGCCCTTTCCCTAGCATCAGTATATGCAGGGTTAAAGGAGACCTGCCCTTTCCCTAGCATCAGTATATGCAGGGTTAAAGGAGACCTGCCCTTTTCCTAGATCACTATATGCATGGTTAAAGGAGACCTGCCCTTTCCGTAACATCAGTATAATTGCAGGGTTAAAGGAGAGCTGCCCTTTCTCCAGCACAGTATATGCAGGGTTAAAGGAGACCTGCCCTTTTCCTAGATCACTATATGCATGGTAAAGGAGACCTGCCCTTTCCGTAACATCAGTTATGCAGGGTTAAAGGAGAGCTTCCCTTTCCCCAGCATCAGTATATGCAGGTTAAAGGAGA